>NW_006800152.1:123305-131210 GCF_000485575.1 Poecilia formosa
TTATTATTATTATTATTATTATTATTATTAATTTCTCAGTAGTCATTCTTCCTGTGGTTGTTAGATATTTCTCCATTACTTTGCCACTCGTCATCTAACTAGATTATGAGTGGATGAGAAACAGGAAGTGAACATTTACTTATGCAAAAACCAAACTCCCACACCAACCAGTGGAACATTACCCTATAAAACAAATAATGGTGTCATTCTTTACATCCACATTTCATCAAAACTAAATATTTTATTCAATTCTCACAAAGTAGCATTTAAGCAAATGTTCCCAAATTCACAACATTTTGTACGAAGCTGTTTGATGGTTCTGTTGTCGGACTGTATCTGACGGAAGCCATAAATGCAAATGGACTGTCAATAAAAGTTCCAATGCAAGAGAATCCTTGAACTCCCCCATCATTTCCTGACTGGATCCATAACCCCGACAAAAACGCCCTCTCCAGCAGAACGCAGTTTTCCAGGAACATTTTGATTCCTTTTCTATACATGCAAACACTGGGAATATTTTGCTGTCCAGCTACGGAAAGTCGGAGGATTTATGTTCTTGCCTTGATTGCAATAGTGATACCAAGGAAAGGTAGGATATTTCTGTCTTGTTTTTTTTTTTTCAAAGTCTACAGGATCACTTATGTGTAACTAAGTAGCTCAGAGGAATCTGAGCACAAGAAGTTTTAAACTGTCAAGAGAAGATTTCACGGGAAGTTGTATTTTATTCTCCAATGTATGAGTTTTTAAATGAAAGTATTTGGAAGCAGCTGATGAGGCTGGCAGGTTTTTCATTATTAAGCTGACAGTGGAATAACAGCCAACAAGCTGTGTGGGATGAGAATCTAAAACATAGATTGAACTGAAATAAAAATTGAAGTTGAAATATTAAACTTAAATTGAATTAGCAGCAAAACAAATATTGTCTCTCATGTCGTCCAAGTGTCTTCAGAGAGTCGTGTCTGGTGATCAGGCCATACAGACGGTTTCTGTATGAGACTCATGTCTATCATGATGTGCTACGTTGTTTACTTGAACTTTCAAATACAAATCAGCTGCTCCCAATTGTACAAACAATAACTTGTTTCCATAGTTGCATGTCGTATCAGCCATTCAAAAGACAAAAAGTAAAAGCGTAAATCCTTCCAATTGCACAACTTGTCCAAAAAATATGAACAAAAGTTGAATTTAGAAGAAATCAGAACTGATGTAATAGAGTTACATCAACAAGCTGCCACCATGAGTTCTAGAATACACTACAGGCAACTGAACATATTTTTGTCAGTACTGTATTGATGATCACAGAGGGTTCATCGGCATAACATTCACAACAGGTATCAGCAACAACCCAAGTAATCCATACACACTAAAGAATCTATTAATTATTGTGTAATAATGTGCAAAGGTACAAGGAATAAGAATTTAATCTGCTGACTGAAATTGGTTCAGTACTTAGCGCAGTGGTCATGACAACGATGAGCTAACCTATGGTTAGCATGGTTAGCTCATCACATTTCAGGCTGAACTTCTTTCTGAGGACAATGCGCATGTGCATCACAGATTTTTTTTTTTTTTTTAACATTACTGTCAACAGAGTGTAATTGAGGTGGGTTTATTTGGGAGCTCCAGGCCACCATTACACCGACACCCTTCACACAGTGAAGCAAAGAAGCTGACATTCATACCTGAGGCAAGTTCAAACTCTTAACCAGGTAAAGGGGTGATCAAAAAAAAGACAAACAAGAAACAAACACTACTTACCCAAACCTAGCAAACAATAAATGATCCAACAAATATTTACATGCATGCAAATTATTAAAACTAAACTAATCTAAGGTCAATCAAAAGTAAATACAACTAAATATAAATCCTCAGAGTATTACCCCTCTTAATGGAAGATGGTATGCTCCAGGTGCATTCGTCTCCTTTTCTGCTCCACCTTGCTGAGACACACCCAGAAAGGTAATTACTCAAACAATTAACTCAAATTGAACCAATCTAAATCAGAAACAAACTGACATTTTCCCCCCACATTCTCTGAACAGGAAAGATGACCAGTCTCCCTACCCAAAAAGAATGTTCACTAAATGTCACAGTGTAACTGAAATAAAGAACTGATACAAAACACATTTGGACTGTAAATAAATAACATAATATCAATAATTAATATGGGATGGAACCCCTGGTCTCCATCACAATTACCATGCTGACCTCGGACATTTGCATAATGCAATAAAGATACAACCGTGACCTAATTGCAGTAGCTACAGAAGCTATGACAGATGTAGTGCAGGAATCTACTGTAAGACCCAACCCAACATTTTCCATCTGTTGGTCCTGTTCATCAAAGCCCTCATAGCCTACATCATCATCATCATCATCATCATCATCGTCATCGTCATCAGATTTATTACTGTCTGACATCACTGTCCTCTTCAAAAGCTGTTACCATGGCAGCAGTAGATGTGACGTCCTCAGTTCCAGGTTCCACGTCTTTCTCCATTTGTGTTTCTTTTCAAGTTCTGCTCCTCGCTTCTTCTTACTTACAACTTAACTTTTCACTTTCATGTTTACATCTTCCAACTTGATGTATCAGTTTGAAAGGGAAAGTGTTTCTTTCTCTACCAGAGACAATCAGAATATACCAGAGATGTGTGAAATCATAAGACATTGTAATAGATCAGAAAATATTACAAAACAAAACAAAATCATGCCAAGTTTGTGTTTGAAAAAGCCAAATAGCGTCTTCAAAGCTTCCGGTGCCTCGACCAACTAAGATGTTTGGAAGAACGCTTCATGGCAGCGAGTCTGTCATTGGAGATCTCCTATGTATGACTGGGGGAAAAAAGGTCATGTAGACTGTCAAAAAAAACAATTTTTGTTTTCCATAATTTGAATTTAAACATCTTACAAATATGCAGTATGAGTTACAAACACTGTTTAAAGAATCTTTTTTTTTAAATAACACCTTCAAGATGTTATTTTTGAAGGACATTTTCTATGTGTAGAAATATTAACTGCATATGTAACTCAGGTGTAACTTTGACCATTTTTTTTTCATGTAGTCTGAAGCTAATTTGGGATCTTCCTCTCTGTCTTCAGTTCTTTTCTTTTTAGCAGTTTGATTTGTGCTTGGGACTGATTTCTTTCTTTTTTTTTTTTCCCATCTTCAGGCTATTATAATTATCTGTTAGTCTGATGTTTTCCTCCTCTGTATCTTAAGATCATTGGATATTAGCTGACCATCCTAGAGTATTTTAGAATATGCAGTATTTTTTAAATATATATCTATAAAATTTCTTTCACGTTGGAGGAGTTCACAGCTCCCTGGAGATGAACGGTACAACTAAAGTATTTTAAAGCTCCTACCTGGATGCAAAGTGATGCAAATAAGTTTGCTTAGAAAAACATAAAAATAAAAAAACAAAATAAAATTTCACATGTAACATAGCGATCACAGTGGCTAGATGTGTGTGTTTTTGATGCCAGCAGGTTCCTTTGCCACCCTGAACATGGACAAAAACCAACACATTGAAACAAATGACTCATCGCCCCCATACCAAACCAGCAGTAAACCAAACCCTCATACCAAACATGTTAACCAAACCAGAAACAGCCAACATAGCTGAGTTATACAAAGAAAGTATCGACTAAACCAAGCAAATTACTTTGCATACAAGTACATTTTAAAAAAATAGAATATTGTATAAACATACAGTATTTTCTGTCAGTCATCTCAGAAAGTGAAAAGCATATATTATAATGAATTATCACTCAGAGTGAAATTTTCAAAGCTTTTGGTTCTTGTAATTTTGATGGTTGTGGCTCACAGTGTCTCAGAAAATGAGAATACTGTGAAAAATATCAGAAGTGGAAAATCCTGGTGTCACCCTCTAATTAGCTAATTAACTGTGAACACCTGCAGAGGTTCCCTGAGACTTTAAATGGTCCCTTATAAGGAAGACTGCTGATTGGACAGACATCAGGCAGTCATGAACTCCCATCACAAGGAGGACAAGACACAAAAGTTCAGCTGAAGAAGCTGGCTGTTCACACAGCTCTAGATCCAACCATATTAACAGAACATTGAGTGGATCGTAAAAATGTGCTAGGAAAAGCTGCAACAGCCTTGAAACTGTCGAGCAATATCCATTTCAGAATTTAGGGGAGCTTCACAGGGAGTGGACTGCAGCCAGAGTTGGTACATCAAGACTCATAGACATGGCTACAAATGATGCATCCTCCACACCAAGCCACCCCTGAACCAGAAACAACATCAGACCTGGACTGCTGCTCAGTGGTCCGGACTTCTGTAGGTTATGCATTTCATTTGGAAATCAAGGTTCCAGTGAAAGTGAAGAAGGGACTCCAGAGAAAAGTCTCCAGAGCCAGTGATAGTTTGGGCTGCCATGTCATCTGCTGGTTCTGGTCCACTGGGTTTTCTGGAGTACAGAGTCAATCCTGCTGACGGGACCAAAAGCTGCTTCAGTGACCATGGTGTTCCTGTTGCTGATTGGCCAGCAGACTCTCCGAACCTTTAACCTATAGAGAATCTCTGGGCTGTTGTCAAGAGGAAGATGAGCGACACCGGACCCAACGATGAAGATGATCTGAAAGCAGCTATTAAAGCAGCCTGGGTTTCCATTCCACCCACACAGAACCACAGGCTGATCTCCTCCGTGCCACGGAGCATTGATGCAGTAATTCATGCAGGAGGAGAACCGATCTGATGCGATACTGTAATTTTCTAAGACGGTGACTTTTGTCTTTTCTGCACCTTTAAGCCAAAATCACTGAAACTGCATAAAATAAAAGTTTGAAACATTTTACTACTGCATCTCTAAAATAACTGAGATGACTGGTTAGAGGTATTGGACTTTTGCACAATAGTCACATTTTTTATAGATCTACTGTATATTTTTGGTTAAAAAAAAAGAAACTACCTTCTCCTTTTTAAAGAATGTATTTCTTTAAATGAAACTGACATCTATATTTACAGTGTTTGTAAAAAGAACACCCTCTTTAAATCCTACAGTTTTACGAATTAAAAATTGTTTGGTTGGTACCAGCAGAAAATGTTGTTTATGTGTATTATTTTTGCTATAATTGGATAATATTTACGTTATATTGGTTTGATGTTCTGATACACTGAAGTGTGACAAAACAAAAACTGAAATCTGGAAGAGGGTGAAAACTTCCACACCACTGTATTCATCATATTTTCAAATTTATTGAATAAGACTGTATTAATGCCACTGCGTTTTGTGCTTTTACATCAGATTGACAATGTGGATCAGAGCGTATGTGTTTCTGATTGGAGCTGTCTGCATGTGGCAGGTATGCATTCATTTCTTTATTATCTCTATTTTATAATATTGCACCTACATGAGAACCGTTGAAAAAAATGTGCAAAGTGTTTTACATGAAGACTAATGTGGATATTTCATTTCTCTTACAGATTATTTCAAAAGGTAATAATGGCTTACTGATTTTTTTTTTTTTGTAGTTAATTTGATAGAAAAATGTTTTAATGTGTATTTAACTTCCAAACTCACACATCTGTCTCTAATGTGTTTTAATGGAATAATCCTAGTGGAAAGCACCGTTATCGGAGAACTATTCCAGATGTTTGACAGCAACGTCGAACACACATCCATCTATACATGTGACGAAGTCGATGGTATTCTGATTTTACCTATTTTATGTTTCTGATGATGGTATTTCACCTCCATCCAGATTTAAATGGATTTAAAGGGACAATAATACTGATTCCCAGTATTATTGTCCCTACTTCACAGTCTGGGCTGCACTGGAACGCCCAAGAGAATCCAAGTAAAATTTCCATTACCCAGACAGTGGAGCAGACTGAGTCAGTGCAGAATGAATTAGGCCTGAGTGTGTGATGGCGTATCTATTGGAAAGAAATAACACCAGACATTAAAACCCATAATGCATCTGGTTGAGAGTGGCTGTCACCTGTCACTTTCTTTGCCCAACTGTATTCTAGACATGTAATGTTTGCTGTAAAGCTGATTTAGAAAATGTAAAAGGAAATGCATTTTTTGTTCTATTTTAGGAAATGTTATAATCAGAAACTTGTCAAATGAAATATAACTAAACTGTCAGATCTTGTGACATCCCTCTAAGTTAGTAAACATTGTGTGGTGATGGGGTCGTGCCGTCATTACGGTGATTTGTGCCTATTAATCAAAAAGTCAAAATCATCTTATCTTGTCAGAATTTTGGGTTCAACCCACCATATTCTTTCATCTTTAGATATTACATGTACAGAGCCTCCATATGGAATTGGATTAGCAGGTCACAAAGTGTGGGCACCCTGTGGCGAGGGCATGGTGGGAAATATGACAGCAGTTTGTAATGAAGATGGAAAATATGAACAAAAGGAGGACAACTGTGTCCTCGCACCCATTCAGGAGATGCTTGACAAATCTAAGGTAACTCACTCATGTTTACTATCATTACACCAAAACACAATATAAAAGACTCTGATATCAGTAGAATGCAACATTTGTATTTTTATTTTCAACTTTAGTAAAGAAAAATCAATTATATTACATCCTGTCATGTTTTTGATAAGTATCTCTGATGTCTGTCTCTTTACAAATAGTTTTCAAAAAGAAAATACGTGGAACCATTTTTCTTCCTGCCTCACATTAAATCATATTAAACATTTCCTGTTCCAGATCAGATTGGATGACCAAAATATTTATGTGATGTGTTTTTGCCGAATTCACCTAAAAGAAACATTTATGTGTTCAGTACAATTTTTACCAATTGTATTTACATAAAACTGATCACAAATTTAAAATACATGGGAAAATTACTTTTTGGTTATGATGATCACACAACCCCCCAAAAAGCTTAACATTTTGATTATGATGCCCCAGACATCTGAAAATCAGATGGTGTTTCTAAAAAACAGGTTTAATTTCAGAATTTCCTACAATTGTCTTTTCATACTTGAATTGAAACATGAATGTAGAACAATTAAACAAGACCTTATTTTTAATGTATTGCATTATATTTGGTTTTATCATCAGAAATAATCTAAAGTTAAACAAATACAAACCATGACTTTAACTGTAAAACTAAAAATGTATTTATTTAACTACAACAGACAATAAACGACTCATCATTGCCAAATTTCTTGGAGGAACTCAGAAATGTGACTGTCAACAACACTGAGATCGTTTCTGTTTCTCCAGCCACGATCAGTTCGATTGTTACGATCCTTAACAATGTGGCTAGCAAATCCCCATTGTTAACTTTGCCACTAAATAAAAAGTCAACAACGGTAGGTGAAGGTGTATGTTACGTAATATCTCCATATTTCAAAATATACATGTTTAGGTTTAATATATCTATTTGCTGTTTTTAAAAACAGTATATCCTGGAAACGGCTGGCGTACTCACGTCCAGTGGATCAAAGGGATCATGGGATGCTCTCAACAAAAAAGACGGCAAAGAAAACCAAAACAACAACTCCACAATACGAAGCACCAGCTCTGCATTGTTGAATCTTTTTGAGTCTGTATCGGAGAATCTTGTCAATGAATCGTTCGCCATTGAGACAAGTTTCATTCAACTGAATAAAACTATGTTTGAAAACCATTTTCATCATGATTTTAACTTCTCAGTGGAGATAGATATACCAGAGGCCAGCGGAGGAAGTCAATACATTACCACAATCGTATTCGCCTCCATGGATAACGTGCTCCCTCCAAGAAATGAAGACAACTCATCATCCATGGTTATCAACGGAAAGGTTGTTCTCGCTAAGACAGCAGCCAAAATCAGAAATATATCAATAACATCAGGAATTCTGAATGACACCCTGGAAAACCCAAAGTGTGTTTTCTGGAATTTCACACTCTTTGACGGTCTTGG
>NW_006800152.1:131221-139373 GCF_000485575.1 Poecilia formosa
CATCAGCTGCAGCTGTAACCACACCACCTCCTTCTCCATGCTGATGTCCCCTGAGATTATTGAGGATGAAAACATCAATGACATAACAATAATTGGAGTTGGCATATCTATGGCTTCTTTGGTCATATGTCTTATCACTGAAGCTCTCACTTGGAAAAAAATAAGTACCAACACCACCGCCTTCCTGCGTCACGTTTCCATCATCAACATCGCCGTTTCTCTCCTGATCGCAAACATTTGGTTCATCATCGGAGCGTACATTACAGACGACATTAAGAAGAAAAACCCTGCGCTGTGCGCAGCCGTGACCTTCTTCATCCACCTCTTCTACCTCGCCATGTTCTTCTGGATGTTGGCCTCAGCCCTGCTGCTGCTCTACCGCACCGTCTTCGTCTTCGAGGGCGGATTGTCCAAGACATCCATGCTGGTTATTGGATTTGTTCTGGGGTACGCTGCGCCGCTGGTCATCGCCATAACAACCATGGCAGTGACTGTCCCGTCACATAAATACATCAGAGAAAACAATGGCTGTTGGCTGAACTGGGAGGACTCCAAAGCTCTGTTGGCCTTTGTGGCTCCTGCACTTGTGATCGTGGCAATAAACTTCCTCATCCTGCTAGTAGTGATTTATAAAATGCTGAGCAGAAGAGCAGTAAGTAATGCCAGCCAGGCAGGAGAGCAGCATGTTCTGGTGGTGATTGCCAGGAGTATGGCTGTGCTCACACCGTTTTTTGGACTGACTTGGAGTTTGGGAATCGGAACCATAATTGCTCCACAACACAAGGAGATTCATTTTGCTTTTACCCTGTGCAATTCGCTGCAGGTAACAACAATCACATGTTTACTATCTAGAGATATTCTAAAACTCCCTACTTTTTAAAACTCTTTCTCAAATCCTTGTGTCTTTTTTGCAGGGTTGTTTCATTTGGGTGTTTGGAACACTGCTGGACAAAAAGGTGTGCATGTCTGTGCTCCCTTTACACATTTTTTTTAATATTTTGGAAAGAGTTATCATTTATGTCAAATCTATTGATTTGAAATATTTTTTGTGCACAAATCAATCAACCACTCCCATTTTGTCATAGCTATGTACTTATATAGTATATTCTTTTTTCAGGTGCGGTCAGAAACTATAAAATCGCTGACTTCAGCTGATAAGTCCACCGCTGGTTGATGAAGTAACTGCCTGAAGGGTTCCTATGATGAAGAGGGAAGACCTTTGGTTTTAGCCTGTTATTCTTTGTCCTACATTCATTTTCTTGCATTTTGTTTATCATTGTTGCTATGGGAATGTACAGTAATACCTAAGCCCTGTATATAAATATAAAGCCTTTTCAATCTCTTTTTCTAATAAAGTTATGTTTTTTGTCTTGGTTGAAAAACCCAATGATGATTTATGCAACCATTGTAACCCGTCACCAGCTCTAAACAACCCCAGCAACTTCAAAACAACAAGGAAGCGTGGCAACGATGTTTTCACGATTGAGACACAGCCATATTGGAAGAAAATGGTTCATGTTTTTTTGTACAATAAACTGAAACTGATGTTCTTTTGTTTCTTTGACTGCGTGCTGATTTTTATTATGTGTACATGCTGTAAAAATAAATCATTGTAAGGCTTTTCTGTATATCTTTTTTGCATGGTTAAGTTTTTTCATGTGCCTTTAAAGTAGCTTATGTAACTTTTATTTTAAAAAAAAATGTTTTTTTTTTTTTTTAACATTTGCGACTGGTGACTACAAAACTAGAAACAAGTCTACTTTGGGGGTCTTGTGTGATATTTACAGATTTAAAAAGTGTCGATTTTAAGCTTTCCAATGATGTCAAACACGTGGAAATGAAAATAAGAAATGAAGGTAAGGTCATTTGAATCTTGGAAGTGTGAGTCCTAAAGTTTAGAGAACAGCTTTCAAAGTTTTCCACAAACCTGCTGAACAACCTGAGAGTCTCAACATTAGCTGTTCATTTCCATCATTTTGCATTAGCCCCGCTCTGACCGTAAACAAGTAGGCAGTTCCTGGGAAGTTGTGCAGAAAAAAGATCTCATAAGCCAGCTTTTGTTTGACTTATCTAGCTGGGAAAATATATTTTTTATAAGTTGTCAGACGTTGTCCATGTGAACTTCCATCTTGTGAACTTTAGTCATGGAGTCGGCTTTAGTGAACTGAGCGAGAGACACAGAGGCTGTCATGTGATTTTGGTGACACCACACGTATTGTTTTCTTTGAAAAATTAAACACAATTTTAATTTTAATTCACTTTAGCAAAAGGTCTGTCAAACCATCGTCCTCGTGTGTGTAGTGCCTTCCTGGTGAGCATTGAACATTCAGAAAACCTCCTCTGTACGTCTGGACAACGTTCACTTGTATTAATGACATTAAAGACGACCAAGGCAAAAATAATGTTAAAAAAAATATATAATTTTATTTTGCTAGACATGTAAGTAAGAGACAGTGAAAACAGTGAAAGTTTCATTAGAAAAATATTTAATGGTAAAAAGCATTGTTTGGGAAAAAAATCTCAATAATAAAAAAAAAATGAAAAAAAAATGCTAATGATGGCAGAGAGACAAGAAGTATAAAATTATTTGCAAAGTCTTAAATCAAGAAATGGAATCAAATAAATATTAAAATAAATTAAAAAAATTCAAAAGGTCCTTTTTCCAAACATACGGATTTTTCAATCTAAAAGTTATCGGACTTTACATTGAAAAATACAGTACATAATGTATATGTAGAACAGGATAAAATACTTTCATTGACAATAGAGAGTGCTTACTGTCTGCAACACCGTTGATAATTTGTATCATTTTCTATAAAAAATAAATCTTTACAGATACAACGCTCCTCAACAGGCTTTAGGCAAAATGCCCAGGAGTCGACCCAGCAGCATGATGGCGGTCTCCAGAGTAGTTCTTGGGAAAATTGTGGCTTTATAAATTCTGAAAATAATAATAAAAATACTTCTTTCAGATTATAGATTACATTAATAAGTGATTACATTAACAAGTGCTACACTGAAAATAAAAAGCCACAGTGCTACTGTGCTGAAAGTCCAACAGCTTCATTTTTAACTCATTATTCATTATGTTAAAGTAATCTTTAACATAGCAAATTAATTGTATTTTATATTGTATAGGAGATTTATTTTTTAACAGTTTGGGTGTAGCTAATGGTGTATTATGCAAACTTTTGTTTACATTTGGAACCCAGAGTGCCACTTCAACCGCAATCGAGGCCGAATACAACAGCCAGTTTGGTTGATGGACAATAAGACCTATGAAATCCATCATACTTCTTCTGTAGGAACTTTACGCTTTTGTAGATGATGAGTACTCTCATGTCCTGCCATCATCTTTCTGCTGCAAAAGTATCCATCTGCATGTTGCACATGAACTGTGGAGAAAGTTTGCATCTGCATGAAAGCACCCAAAGTTGAGAGCTTTCTCTTCTTCAGTAGCAAACAGTCAGATTTTCTCCATTTCGTTGTCTTCTTCAAACGTTGTGAAGGCGAATCTGGTGATAGCTTCTGATATGTTGTTGCAGCTCCTCCACTGCCACTGGCATTGACATCAGCCTCGGTGTAGAAGTTGTCATAGCAACATATTATGACAGCCACAGTTTGGTTTGTTTTTGATTTTTGTCTGTTGCCTCTTTTGACCTGAGTGTCCATTGAAATTAAAGTAGGAAATAAAATAATAACTTCCCTAAACATATGTAAAACACTTCATTCACAGACAGAGGCACAGTGTCCTCTGTGTTTCCTGGCAACACCAAATGATGATGCAGTTTTTCTCATTAGTCATAAGTTCTCACCTTACATGGAAAATATACTTTTTTATAATACCACGATGTAAAATCATCTTGCAAAAAGCAGTTACCTTTATAGATCTATTGTGATAATATTCAGTACCTTTAGTATACTAGTACTAGTACTAATTCATGTAACAAATTTTATGTTTTTGATGAATGATTTAAATTTTGTATGAATATATATAATTATTGATATGTTACATGCTCTATTTGGGTGTATTGATAATGACTTTCATAACTGATGTATTTTTGTTTTATTTTTATTTCTACTGAATATAACAGCAGCAGAAGCTACACCAGAGGATCCCAGTGAAACTCTCCACCCCTCCCAGTCACACCCCGCCCAGCATAACTCAGTGTTTCACAACATTATTCGCATTTGAAATTCTGTTGCTGATGATCTGTGTTATGGGGCAATTTAACATCTTATTGCTGTCATTAAGGGACTTAATGTAAACTAATATTACTTGTGCTGGAACAGAAAAGGAAAAAAAAAGGTAGGAGGTTTGTTGTTTTTTATTAGAAGTAGTTATTTGCCTTTTTGTGTCTGCACTATTTAAAACATGACAAATTGTAGCTCACAGAACTGTTTAATTGAATGTCTGACATTAAGATGTCAGCAAAAAGCATTAAAAGTAACTTAGTCTGCCTCGGAGACGAACAACAAAATGACTGTTGTCAGTCTGAGCTGACTGTGATGGATCATGGTAAATGTGCTGAACTTCTAGGGAAGTTCAGGAGAAGGAGATGATTATTCAACTGCTTTAAAGTTGAGTAGCAATGTTCAACAAATTTTGTTAATGAAAATAATTTATTTTCAGGTTAACAATGCAGATCAGATCTGATATGTATCAGAAACTAAACAGAAGTTTTCTTCTGACCCAACAGGGCAAATATTCTGGCCGAAAGATCTTCATGCATCAAGAGACTTTGAACTAATCTAGATTTGTATTTCTATTTGTATGAACAGTTGAATGGTTATCTGTTAAAAAAAAAATGTAAATTATCTCCAATCTACATAAAACAATGAAGTCAAAAATCCATATTTTATAATTACTTAACTATATATTAATCCCCATAATACACAAGACTGACTCACAAGAAATGAAGTGGGCTTAATATGTGAATAATAATATAAAATAAGAAGAACTAACTGCCTTAGGTATATCCTCACTCTCACATGTCCTCCTTCATATTAAAACTAATTTAAAAATTTAATTATGAATATACAGTCTTTTGTGTGTGGCGGGGAGGGGAGGGCAGGGGGGGTGCTTGTTTTTGTTACCATGGAGGTCCAAACTCAGGGAGCCCACCAACAAAGAGGGACTTGTATCTTCCTGGGACCCCAAATTCTGGACCCCACATGGGAAGCCACTCTAAAGCAGCTTGGAATGCTCACACTCTCTGTGTGTGTGTGTGTGCGTGCGCGTGTATGTGTGTGTGTGGGAGGAGCACGGGTGTGTGTGTGTTTCAATGTATGATTGTTAGCGTATATTCTAAACTAGTGTTTGTCAGTCCCTGTATCTGAATGTTTCAGATGTGTCTCTGTTCCAGAATGCCTGATTCAAAGATTTTCTTGCAAATATTTTGAGCTCCATGTTTATTTTTTATGTTCTTTCATCTATGCATTTTGATTTTTTTTTGTCTAATGTTAGCTTAAGATTTTTCTCCCTCTTTGATTCATAGACCTTCTTCTGTCCAAGTTAGTCTTCCATGTGTGTGATCTGTGTTGTTTAGTCTTCCCTCAGTTGTCCTACTCAGCCCTCTTACAGCTGTTTTATTTTCCCCCGATTAGACTCGTCCAATTCCCTTCAGTGACATCTCCTCTATATTAAGCCTCTCTGGTTGTGCATTCCTGGTTCCATTACTTTTCCTATGCTCCATGAACTGTTCTTTCCCTTTCATTAAAACTTCCTTCTGCTTTAGCTGTTGTCTCCATTTTGGTCCTGCTTTATACTCACAAACCCTGATACCTACATATGAAGTTTATGGGTCAGTATGCCTCACCTCCAATTAATACCGCCCATTTGATCTTGGGATATTAAAACCACTTCATCCCTGTCTACTTCTGCTTCATATCCATACACCTAAACCACAGTGTATTAGTTTTAAATTGTATTGTAAAGTAGCACCACAACCACATTTCATAACAGTGGACTGATTACTATAATAACTGGTCAGAAACAACCTGATTCCCAACGGAACACTGGTATGTTGACTCATTAATACCCAGTTGTGGATATAATGGGATTAGCCAGGACAGGTTACTTTCTGTACCCAAATCTGCTTTGGTATTTTTAGAACTGAGGCCCATTGTTTTTATCAGCTAAACAGCAAGTTGTTGAGCCTGGTGCCACATAACCTGATATCAGACTGGAAATCCAACTTCATTATGCAAGGATGCGGATTTGGAATTTCCCTAAACTTTCCATATATGTGCTCACTTTCATGTTCCCTTTTTCTTGAAGTTGCCTTCTGAATTATTTGAGCAAATGGGGATGAGCTTTCTGTCAGATGCATGCATAGCTGTCTTCCAAGACACAGCTGATACAATCACAAACTACGTATTTCTTCAACAACCATGTGGAAAGACATCCTGTGATCGTACAAAAATATGCCTGTTTAAGAAGGGTCAAATCTTTGCCAGGAAGTAGAGACTACATTTAAGGAGATTCCAGAAACTGCAAAAATTTAGTTGAGAACTGACCAACGCGTTATTAAAAACTGGAAGGAAAGTAGGGACCCATTGTCTTTGAAGAAGAAATGAGGTCGGAAAGAAACCTGAATGGTGATCACGTAAACATTTGGTGACAGAGAAACGACATTTGAACTCAGGGCTACGTGTAGGCTTAGATTTCATTTCTTTGCAGATTATGTATTTCTCTTCTCAGTACATTATTAGCTATTACTGTATCCCCAATCTCACTTCTGGCTGCAGTTTCTTCTATAGAAGGAGGTTGAAACTCTTAAGGCATCTTTTAATTCTGACTTCACTTATTTTTGGACATTTTTCATCCTCTTTTTTTGTATTTCCCACAGCAATTTTTTTCAGGTCTATGGATCTAAACAGGAAGTTCTGTGCAGATTCTTTTGGACCTTGTGAAATGTTCATAAGCTGATGGAGGAGGTCAGAGGAAGAGTCAACTTTAAAGTGGCCTCTTAGGAGAGGTTTCAGAGTGGATGATGTTAGTCCTCTTCATGTCCACGATCTCTCTGAGATGAACACTTGGGTTTGGTACTATTACTGCTTCCAGGATCTCCATCTCTGAATGTCTGAACTCAATCTGCTTGATGGGGCTCATGTAGAACAGCTTATACCACTGATCAACTTCTGCATTCTGCCCACACAGCTAAAACTCCTGCCTGAGAGTCATCTGTAGTATTTTTGTTGGAGGAGCACGGGGTGGTTCAGTTGCCTCCCTCTGAGCCCTCAAGCTCAGTTTCTCCTCTAAAATCACAATTTTCTCCTCCAAACGCTGTCAGGCTTTTCTATGTTCCTCTTGAAATTTCTTGTACTCGGTCTTCAGTGAGCTTAATTCACCTTTCTCAGCTCGTGTCTGTTCTGGTGTCCAGTGTCTTACAAAGTCAAAGATCCCATAAAGGCAAGTAAACTCTGGAGAAACTGTTGGAATAATTCAGGTTCTTCTTCATTTTTAATATGATCTGGTGTTGTCTGAGCTGGTCAGATGAAGGAACGTCAGGGTTGACTGGTAAACCTTCCTGATGGTTGACCACCTTTGAATGCTGACTTTTCTGCAGCTGATTTTTCTGCAGCATTCTGCCCATTTCACCATGAAGTTGCTACATAGTTAGTCTCTACTCTGGCTTTTCTAGGTTCATCTTCTTTGGGTTGATCACTTTTAGTTGGAACTCCTGGGTGGCTTGTCAAATATGTTATGGTATAGACAACAACAGAAGAATGGGTTCTTGATGCGACAGCATTTAACCAATCAGCTTAGCAGTCATGTTTTTGGACTGTTGGAGGAAGCCAAAGTACACGGAGAGAACCCAGGCATGCAGAGTAATTACAGAATGACACCAGGAATTCAAAGCCAGGACCGTTTTACTGCAAGGCAGCGACACTTCCAATGACACTACTGTGCAGCCCTCCAAACATTGTGTTCAATTCAATATTTTATGTAATCACTCAATATCTCCCCAGCTGTGAGTCTGCTTTTAACAGAAACAGATGAATCCAGACGGTTGAGTAACAAGGTCCTGATCGAATCTGAATTCTGTTTATTTGCCTTTAGGTGTTGGAAACCAGGGATGAGAGAAATGCAACAATAACTGACACATAATACAGTTGGGCTTTTGTTTGTTGGCTGAAGTAAAAACTG
>NW_006800152.1:141376-146825 GCF_000485575.1 Poecilia formosa
CCCACAGAAAGCAAGACTACAAACGACATGACAGAATCAAGTCCTACACAGAGTACAACAAATTACCACCAGTCTGCTGTCATGACAACCACAGGTGAGTTGAAAATTTCTTGATCTAGCTCTACACATCTCTAATATGTTATCTGTGACATTTCATTCCCACAGAAAGCAAGACTACAAACAACACGAAAGAATCCAATCCTACACAGAGTACAACAAATTACCACCAGTCTGCTGTCATGACAACCACAGGTGAGTTGAAAATTTCTTGATCTAGCTCTACACATCTCTAATATGTTATCTGTGACATTTCATCCCCACAGTAAGACCCTCTACATACAAAACAACAGAATCTGAAACTACACAGATAACCACCAGTGTTTCCTCAGGTTAGTTGACAATCTCTTAAATAATTTCTACACATTCTGTAATAATGTGTTAGCTGTGAAACTCCAATGTTTATGGCTACTTTGTATACCAAAGCAAAAGGTTGAACTAAATGAAGTTTCCAGTTTTAAAAATGACTTGTCAGCATTTTCAGAGTTACAGATTCTCATGCGCTCTCTGCGCAGACAAACTACTTTCTGAAAACAGAACACAGAAAGATGCTTTTGTCTGGAGATTGAGAATTCAAATGTCAAGTTTCAGATTCCCCAAACAATATTATTTTCTCTATGGTCAAAGATTATTAAGGATCTGTATGTTTCATAGTGGTGACCACCAGAAAAGGTCCAGTGACCTGTAATGAAAATGATATTTCTGGAGGTAACCAAAGCGACTGCGTCCCTCCAGCTGTGATGGAGCTGGTTGGTGAATCTGAGGTATGTAGCACTTTGGACATTTCTGACTATACAAAACAGAATTAAAATCTGCCCACAACTCTGTTTTGTTACATATAGTCTAAAATGTTGTGTCCATTTAGAAGGTTGCCATTGGGGGAAGATTTTCTATTCTACTAACTAAATAAGTATTACTGAACAGCTAGAAAGTAAAAAAGAAAAAAATTGAATAGTTTGACACTAAAAGTTATGGACATTAACAATAGACATTGTCTAGTAGGAATTCTATGCATAAATACAAATGTATATTTCTGGGAATAACTTCAAACCTGGCCTAATAGTCGAGAGCAACAACATGTAAGAGTCCAATCAATGACAAAGATGTATCTGTTTAATATAAACTATAGAGGTGATTGGTGGTAGATACTATGTTAAAAAGGTCTCCCCATTTTGTTTTACATGAATAAGTGATTTGACCAAGTGAGATTATTTTTATTTATTATAGTAAAAGTGTGTTATAGATGTAGATATTCTCCAGTAAAATCCCTCTAATGTTTTATTCATCAAATCCTAAACAAAACTCTTGACTATGTTCAGTTAATTATGGTGTCTTGAAATGATTTGGTTCAAGTAGTAATACTGGAATCCCACAAAAATATGCATACGAGATCGCCTGAGAACATGGCAAATAATAAAATAAACTTCAACTTTCCAGTACAATGTATAAATGAAAGTATCACCAAGTATATATTTGTTCCAACTATATTTTACATGAGATGGTTCATTACCAGCTCCTACACTAGAAGACAGGAGCACACAGTGATAAAACCCCTTTAACTTTAGAAACTTTAAAGACGCATTTAACACTATCTAACCAGAATCCATTCAGTTGATTATAAGAATACAATGAAATGAAAATTTAAAGATAACTTTATTTTAAACTATGAGAGGAAATAATGTTGATAAATCTTTCTTCAATTCTTACAGAAACTGAATAATGAGACGCTTCCGGGATTCTTGGAGAGACTCATGGTTGTATCCGGTAACAACACCAAGAACATTTCCAAATCTCCAGATACAATCAGTTCTATTGTGAAAGCCCTCAGCAACGTGGCAAACAGATCTTTATTGTTATCCATGCCAATAAATAAACAATCAACAGAGGTAGGAAAAATAAAATATTATGTAACATTTCCTTTTTTGAAGACATAATCTAACACATAATATATTTCTTATTACAGAACATCCTGAAGATCGCAGGTCTTCTCACCTCTGATGAAACAAAGGCAACATGGGATACCCTAAACAAAAACGATAAAACAACGAGCTCAGGCACAGAGAATGCTAGGGGAAACAAAAGCTCCAGCGCTTCCCTGCTGAACTTATTTGAATCAGTTGCCGCCCTCGTTGTCAATGAATCCTTCTCTGTTGAGACACCTTTTATTCATCTGAATAGAACTCAGTTAAAAACCAAATTAACCTTCAACAATGTCTTTAACACCTCGATGGAGATAGATATATCAGAGGCCAGCGGAGGGAGTCAATACATTACCACAATCGTATTCGCCTCCATGGATAACGTGCTCCCTCCAAGAGATGAAAATAACTCCTCATCCATGGTTATCAACGGAAAGGTTGTTCTTGCTAAGACAGCAGCCAAAATCGGAAATATATCAATAACATCAGAAATTCTGAATGACACCCTGAAAAACCCAAAGTGTGTTTTCTGGAATTTCACACTCTTTGACGGTCTTGGAGGATGGAGCGACTGGGGCTGCTCTCTGCTGTCCCACAACAATGAAACCATCAGCTGCAGCTGTAACCACACCACCTGCTTCTCCATGCTGATGTCCCCTGAGATTATTGAGGATGAAAACATCAATGACATAACAATAATTGGAGTTGGCATATCCATGGCTTCTTTGGTCATATGTCTTATCACTGAAGCTCTAACTTGGAAAAAAATAAGTACCAACACCACCGCCTTCCTGCGTCACGTTTCCATCATCAACATCGCCGTTTCTCTCCTGATCGCAAACATTTGGTTCATCATCGGAGCGTACATTACAGACGACAGTAAGAAGAAAAACCCTGCGCTGTGTGCAGCCGTGACCTTCTTCATCCACCTCTTCTACCTCGCCATGTTCTTCTGGATGTTGGCCTCAGCCCTGCTGCTGCTCTACCGCACCGTCTTCGTCTTCGAGGGCGGATTGTCCAAGACATCCATGCTGGTTATTGGATTTGTTCTGGGGTACGCTGCGCCGCTGGTCATCGCCGTAACAACCATGGCAGTGACTGTCCCGTCACATAAATACATCAGAGAAAACCATGGCTGTTGGCTGAACTGGGAGGACTCCAAAGCTCTGTTGGCTTTTCTGGCTCCTGCACTAATGATCGTGGCAATAAACTTCCTCATCCTGCTAGTAGTGATTTATAAAATGGTGAGCAGAAGAGGAGTAAAGAATACAGGCCAAGGCAAAGAGCAGCATGTTTTGGTGGTGATTGCCAGGAGTCTGGCTGTGCTCACACCGTTTTTCGGACTGACTTGGAGTTTGGGAATCGGAACCATAATTGCCCCCAAAAACAAGGAGGTTAATTTTGCTTTTGTATTCTTCAATTCACTGCAGGTAACAATATTGTTTTAATTCACTAAAATTGTTTTACTACTCTGTACTTTACAATATAGTGCAAGTGTTTATTAAAAAAAAAAAGTAAAATCGCCCTTTTGTTGACCATATGCTCCTCTTCCAGGGTTGCTTCATTTGGGTGTTTGGAACACTCCTGGACAAAAAGGTTTGTTTGTCTCATTTTTCTTTCACCTAAGTCATAATTGGTTTTAAATAATGCATCGCTATCAAGAGTTATATAATTATTACAGGTTATTAATTTTCAATCTTACAAACTAATCAAATATTCCTATGTTGATAAAACACACATTTTCTTAATGTCATCTTTTTAGGTACGATCAGAAACTATAAAATATCTGAGCTCTCAGGATAAGTTGGTGACTGGTTGATGACGTCACACTGTTTCAAGAGTCTGCATGTGCCGGAGGAGTTCCTCTGTGAGAAGATTGTTTTAACCATTTTCATCGCCCCTCATTTTTTGACATTTCATTTGGTTTATTGGATTCCAAGATTGTAAGTTGACAGGACTTCAGCCAATTGGTCAGTTTATACCCTTTCGACCAGTTGGTTCTTGTCAGATCTGGGAAAATCTGACTTTTTCTTTTCTTGTTCTCCACTGAACTACGTTGGGAGCCATACGTGTGTTTCAACACGTTGAGGTCCGGTAGACTCGGTTTGACTGGGGACCAAAATTGCCACATTTATTTTATTTTCAGCTGCTGGGTTTCACTTTCACACTGCACTGTCAAATGAACCAAACCCTTTGAAAAAACTGTTCCCCTCCTCGCCTGGGGTGGCGCTGCACCAAGAACCACTGAAGCAAGGCCCTTTTTTACAAAATGTAAACAAAAATTGATTAGATTTTAGTAGTTGTAGTATTTCTCTTTTGTCTTTGATAAAAGACCACAAGCTTTTCCTCCCCCTAGCACTATGCACAAGTATTTGTTTTGGTTGAGTTTATCAAGAATGCCCAGCCCTATAGTCCGCTTCCTCCTTTTGGAGAAGTCTTCATTCCATTTGCCATTCGCATATGCATTCAAACTGCATCAGAGCTCACTTAATCTGAACAGAGACCGAGGACCAGAGCATAGATGGACCAGAGTTTGCTTTTTTTGTTCCAATCACACATTCACATGTCTCCAAACGAATAGGACATCAGAACTCTATAAAAGCAAACTAAACAGAGCTGGTGTGAATGCATCTTAACTTTAACAAAAAAATGCTGAGCATTACTCTGGAACTTTCAAAAGAGAATTCAGTTCAGGACTTTTGGACAAAACTGGTGCAACAACGAGTCAAGGGTATAGTGAAATATAATTCAGGACCAAAATAATCTTAGTTGAACATCTATATTTTTTAAATGGCTCCAGTTCAGGAAATCAAGCAAGTTCAATGCAATGCAGTTTAGCACTGCAACTCTGAATGTCACCACCATCAACTAACCCCACACGTGAACTCATACATCTGTGGATTTAACTGACAAAAGTACATTCAGTATCTTGGTGCCAATGTTTTAGGCCTTTTCAGTCACCGTGCTCCTCTTTGTACCAGAGTCTATAGACCACAATGACGACCTGCTATTGATTACATTTTTGCTCTAGGATTACTTTGTTATTCACACTACTTACACTAAGATTATTAAAATAATGTGAATTTACATGCAGATTCTTGTATCATTTAAGAATTTTAAATATGTGTGAATTTGACCCTACATTACAAGATGTTCACTGGAATAAAAGGCATGCTCAGAACCTTGTTACAACTGTTACTAAATATGGTTTAGCTTTATGATGCATCTCTGTTTTGGGTGGAATATGTAAAATCATTTCTTGAGAAGTGTTTCAGGTTTAGGTTTGTACTTAAAATGAGGACCAGATTGAACTGTGTGGCCTACTTCTGCTGTTGTAAAATCAAAAGCTTTAAATCTGTGTTTAAAAAAACAAACATGGACTACTTGTCCATGTTGTCCACTTGTCCAATAGTTGTCAACAACTAGAAAACTATTGTCTAGTTGTTGTAAACTAGACATAAACTAGACATATA
>NW_006800152.1:146880-187247 GCF_000485575.1 Poecilia formosa
TGACTGCTTAAAGTGTATGCCTATTCATCACTCAAAATGTGGTGGGACTGTAGAAAGATGGGATGAACTGAGTTGGATGTCTTACTCTGCTTGGATTCTGTTGCTTAGAGACAGTCGATGCTGTCTTCTACATAAACCAAGATTGTCTGGAGAACAGTTTGAGTACACGCTCTTTCCAGAGTTTTTCTTTATTCTCTAGCTGCAGTGGAGATTGTAGAAAAACAATGAGCTAATGCATGTTTATTCAGCCTAAACTGTTTATATTTTCTGGTACTTGTGAAATCATTGTTAATTAATTAACATCATCTGTCATCTTTTTCCATTTGGATATAAGTTATGTAATTATGTTTCTCTTTTATAACTGGAGATAAGGATTTTTCAAATGTATATTTTTCTGTGTTTCTATATCTTATATAATGCTAAAAGTCTTTCCCTCTAAATGTGTAAAAAGAGTAAGAATACAACTGAAAAAATAAAATAAAATATGGTTTATTGAGCCTCAAACACTTTGTTGATTAAAGATGTGATTTTTAATAATTCCATTGGTTTATCCTGTCCCTTAGAAATCAATCTGGAAACAGCAGGAGCATTATATTGAGATCAATAAGTCAACTCATTATCTTCTAAAATGCCACATTCTTCAAAATTTGGTCCATGAAGGAGAAGCAGCTATCTTTCAATCAGACTTATTGATTAAACTTTGGTCAATTCAATGTGTCATTATCCAGTTAACTACCCTGGATTACTAGATAATTTGTCTGAACACTTGTAAGACTTTGTTTTAAATACTAACGAGGTCATTATATTGGAACATTTAGCTATTTAGCTACGGAATCTACCAGTCTGCAGCTTCTGATAATTATTCCTGTCAGCTACCAATAATCTCAAGGTCAGTTCATCCTTCTGTTTCTGCTTGATCTTGTCTCTTTCCCAGACAAAGCAGTTGAAGGAGACATTTCTTCCATTATAATGATGTGCTCTGTGTTTCCAGCTATCTTCATTTACCAGCCCAGTCATGATCTGGTAGCTGGTAGTTGTGTTGGTCTCCCAAGTGAATCTACTGCCATTAAAGCTGATGTTAACTCTCTAAACACAGAGTCAAGAGAGCAAAATCAATGTCCACTTTACAGACAGAGGTAGTTCTGATTCTGGAAATGACATTATCCATGGCCGAGGTCAAACTTAGAACAAAATGGCAAATCCTGAATCACTGTTATGTGCAAGCCAGTTTAGAGGTGTGTCTTAGAAGAAAGTTAGTATCTGCATGAACATGCCATGATTTGGTGGCTCTGGTAATGTCTGCGCACAGTTTATCAGAGAGGAGATGAGGTCACATCTTAACAGTGAAGACATATTTAAAAAATATTTGCTTTATATAAAGCACTTTGAATGACCCTGCTGCATGATGGTACAAGAAAATAAGCCAGAGCATGCACAGTTCTAATGGAGGAAAGGCAATGCACAGATGTCATTTTTGTTTTTAAGTAAACATAAAAAGGTTTGCTTTATGTTCCACATGTGCCTGCAATGATACGTCTAATAGTGGGATTATATATTGGAGATATGCAAAATAAGATAGACTGATGTGTAAGTCCAGCCTTGACCTTTAATCGGTTTACGCAGAATATTTTAGGAACGAAGATGAAGCATAATGGGACATTTAGCTGACTTGACCTGAATAGCCGTTTCCCCTAGCTAAAAACAAACATGCGCCTTATCCAGTCCAGACTAATATTATGACATGGTATAGACGTATTTTATGACAATATTTTTGGAAGAAGTTTATTATAGAAAAAAATAGTCTTAAAATACTTGTGCTTGATAGTGTTTTCTCTCCATAGTTTTTCTGATAGGCTACAGGACATCTGTAGGAGAAGCTACAGCTAGGAATTGCCCGTCAGTTAGTAAAACACTTTATTGTGAAATTAATGGAACAGGAAATAAAAAATAAAAAAAATGCCTTCTTGAACATTAGGCGGAATTTCTAGGGAAATCCAATGCCCTGAAAAAAAATTACTAGATTTTTCCATAATAATGAATGATCAATGCAAGCAGACTATAGTCTGCTTTGTTTATAAACAAATAAAAATGTAATGGAGTGTTGATGACACTCCATTCATCAATGGAGTGTCATCAATAGAGTGATGGCTCCATTGTTGTGATTTTATCAAAAATGACCCTTATTTTGAAGAAGATGATAAACTGCTGCATCTCCCACACGTTCCTCTCCGGCTCAGGTTGAGCTGCACTCATAAACTAAGGAACAAGGAGAGAGAACTGATTTCAAAACTAAGTTAGTTACACATTAAGTTAGTTACACATTACTTACACATCCTTCTGATTTACTTACACATCCTTCTGATGTGTAAGTAAAGATGCAACATAATCCCTTCTCTGTCATGTTTCATGTTTCTGTCAGAACACCTAAAAGATGACTCTGATATGTGGAAGTCGGCTTGAGGGTCCAAGAGCATTCAGTGGACTAATAATTTATTGTTGTTTTTAGTTCCCAATAAATAAATGAGAGACATATTTATTTTGAGACATTTATTTTAATTTGGCAGTTACCTATTGTGGCCAGCAGATGGCAGTGTGCACTCACTATTACACTTGTATCGATGGAAAGCTGTGTTGTGTGATTTTATTTCTTTTCCTGCTTACAATAAGCCGCAGGAACTTGTCAGTTATATTTTGTCTTCTTCCACTGATAGAAAACAAAACATCTGAGAAATCAGTCAAAGAGATTCCATCAGCTGGTTTGCAGCGATGAAGTCTCTTAATGCGTAAGACTGACATTAAGGTAAACAGAAAAACAAACATTTGATTTATTTCATTTAATATCTGTTGATATGAAGATGTTTCATTTAATATAAGTGAATTTTTAAATCGTGTCTGTTTTTTGCATAGCTTTTTGAATGTGCTTGCATCGGGATTTTTTTCATCTTTAACACTAAATGCTTACAGTTTCACCACTGACACGAACTTAGTTTACGTTTTAAGACTTAATTTGATTCATTGCTTATTGTAAAAAAAAAGCAACATTTTGCTTTATTTTTATTATTTTTAACAAACACGTCAAACATTCTATTACAAATGTGTTCAAAACTTTGTCAATATTCAGCTAATTTGGAAAAAAAAGAAACCTATTCCACACGTGTCGTGTTTCCATTAAATAAGAAATGATATTTAAAATCACACGTGAATAAGTTTGTTCACGCGATTAAAAAGCACACCGCGGCATCGTCGTCTAACTACTTCCTGTCGTCTTCTTCGTCTTTGTGTCAGAGGCAACATCGGGTTGTTAATCATGTGACTCATGTGATGCGAAGTGTTTCCTTTGTTATTTTGCAAAATACAACAATTTTGAGACGGCCAAAGAGAATTAAAACCTTATTCTAGCGAGAATTTTTTTTTATTAAAGAACAAGAGTTTTCTCAAAATTGGCATGTTACTATTGAGCAAATTTCTTTTTGTAATTTCAATCTGTGCATTTATCTGATCAATGGAAACTCAACTACCATTGTTCAAAGTATAGGGCTACCTCTCCTAATCATTGGAATTAGGTGTTTCAACCACTTTAGCAGCTAATGGTGTAAAAATGTCCTCAATTATGCAAGCAGACAGATTCTACAAGCAAGAATAAAAGAATAGGTCACCCTCATCACCTCGGTATAGTAAGTCCTTTCCTTAAATTTCTGTTTTTCCAGCAATGTAAATGCAAACAGAAACAACAGCTGCTCACTGACTGGAGAGCAGCTTGTGATAGCATACCTTTAGTCATTAGCAATAGACTCCAAACTTTATTGTCACTAGCTAAAAAGCAGAGCAGACCCACTTTTTCAGATTGTCTGACAGTTTGTAACTTTTGGACTTTAGTTAGGCCCGTCAGCTGCAGCTAGGCTAAAGGGTTTTTTTATGTCATTGGTAACTTTATTTTCCTCAACTGGGAATTGATTTGCAGTATGTCCACAGGTCCAAAAACATATATATTTTATAGCTCATGCAGTGTGCAGGTAAAACATTCTGCTTTATCACCCTGTCACTGACCACACTGGTGAAAACAAGCTTTCTTGTGGTTAAAACATGGGGGAGATATTTACCTGTGTAAATATGCAGTGTACATAAACTGAAAAGTATTACCCGGAACTGCTCCACTGACCTAGAACTTGTAACAAATAAATGCAGGCCCATATACCTCCCAACAGAGCTAACTTTAGTGCTGTTACTGCTGTGCACATACAGCACCCATCTTTGGAGTTATATTGAATCATCAGGAAACAACAGGAAAAGCACCCAGCAGCAGATCACTGCATAGGAGGAGATTTTAACCATGCTGAGCTAAAAGCAAAACTCCCACCTGGGGTGGAAATACACTGGGCAAGATGTGAGCAAACCTCAGACAAGTTTAAGGGCAAACCCTAGAAAAATGGACCACTTGTATTTCCTCAATATGTCAATGTTCTGCTGAGGGTTTTAAACCAGGAAGAGAATAGAAACATGCAGGACGCCGGCCCTCGGTGAATGTCTTTAGTCCTCTGACTTAGAGCCACTTGGAGCAGCGGAGGAACTCTCTGTTCTCTGTGGACTACAGCTCTTTACTGTATCATATCGTGTCATAGTGCATGTCATATCTTATTATATCGATGGATGGTACTCTGATTGAGTCAGTGATTTTAACTGAATCAAGACCGCATCTGACATCAGTGAAATAGGAACCGTTTTTTTTGTGTGTGTGACCATCAACATTTGGATTGTGTGTGTTTCTTAAGTCTCACACAAATTCTTTTAATTCTCAGGCTTTGCTCTCTTTGGAATACTTAACTTCACAAGTCTGAAGTGTGACCTGATTGATGGACTCGCATATCAATGTTTGTGACATCACCAAGCAGACTGTGTACTTTAGACATGTTGACAGGTCGTCATACTTGAAGTTATGAACAAAACTTTAAATTTTTCTTTTCCTCCATTTTTGAAATATTTTTGTTTTTCTGCCTCGGATGATAAGGACGTCTCTTACAATATATGTGGATTTTTTTAAATGGTTTATGATGGTCTATTATTCTTAAGCCATAATTACCAACAGTCTTTAAGGGATGTGTGTCCTTTTGAGCGTTACTTCATGTTCCAGTGCATAAAATCGTCTCTAGATGTTAAAAATATTTGGAGAAATTTAATTTCGCCACGTATTCCACCAAAGCCGATGCAAAATGGCTCTTTCTTCGTTTAGTTTGCTAACCAAATGAGGCTCTGTAGCACAGACATATTTGTTCACAGGTTTGTTTGTTCAAGGCGTGTCGTCACAGAGACAAATTGACCAACCCAGTCGAATTATCCTGCAGACGCATAAGAGTCTCAAGATTTTCTGCTGCTTTTGTTTCTTATGATTTTAAAAGAATTGTCATTTCTTTATACCTTGTTGTTGATGTTTCATTACTCTTGCACAAAGCAAAGAAATTACCAAAAAAGTGTATTTACATCGATTATCCATTGTTATTTCAAGATAGCCATAAATGCCTTCCTTATTATAAGAAATACATAAAGAAAAGTAATAACCAAAATAGAAACAATTACTTCCCATCTCAACTGAGGGGGAATATAATTAAGGTTTATTTGAGTAAACAATTATTATTATTATTTTTATTTTTTTGCTTTTTGTTTAATTCTGTTGGTTTTTCTGTATGTGTTGTGAATACATAATGTGTAAAATATACATTATGAGGTTGAATGAACGTTCATATAAAAAACAACTTTCCATTTTACTTGTGCACAGCAATTTCTGACCAGTGCTAATATTAATGATAATAATATTAATATTAATAAATATAGTAATACATTTAATTCATAATTCCTTTTATATCTCCAGCTGATATCTCAAAGAGCTCATTGATGATGGCTAGCTACTGGTCTGTAGCTCCGGCTGACAGAAGCGAGGCAGCCATATTTGCGCCGTCAAACCCAATGAACATATTCTGTAACTCTCCATACCTTGTTAAATTTTTAGACTCACTACCTGTCAGCTGCTTTGCATGTGTTTTCATTTCCTTTACTGCTATGTCAATGTTGTGGCATGTTGCCTAACACTTTGGTTATGAGTGATGTAATATTGAAGTTTTAGGCTGAGTTAAAAAAAAAGAAAATCACACGTTTTTTACAGAATTTATATTTGGAAACTTAAAAAATAAAGTTAACAGTTAAATAGTACCTTAGATCATGTCACGCTTTGCTTGTAAAATATCAGATTGTGTTTTGTTTCGACCTTGTGTCCTTTCAGGACCTTTTATAATGATGTTTTAAAATCATAACCTCAAACCTGTTACCGTAACTCATCATGTTGCTGACTTTCTTTCACCCTTTCTTCCTTTTGGTCTTTCCTTATTTCTTTCTTTCTTAGGGGTAATGTCAAATCTACCCAAACTTCAACTTTCTATTTCTAAACACAGATTTAAATGTATCGTTTCTAATCATCAGTGAGAGGAGTCCTGGGTTTTTGGGGTGTTTTTGCTGACTGTGGTCAACGCTGTCATACAAAACGATTTACCTGTAATCACTCAACTTCCGATAATCGTTTGTTTAGCAGGCATGACAGGAAAAAGTCAAAGAGTCTTTTCTGGAACCACGAGCAGCAAATCTCATGCAAATGGTCATTTGCAGCAAAATGTTTTTTTTGTTTGTTTTTTTTTTTAGGTGTCATGTCTTCGGTATCTATTTAACACACCAAAACATTTAATCAAAAACCGAGTTTTTTCAGGTTTGCTTTGTTACCTTTAAGCTAATTCATTTTCAGTATGTCAAACTGGGCATTTTATGTAAATGGTAGTCAGTGAGTGGTCAGGTTATGCATTGTGAACGTATGCTGCCCTTAACACAAACTCCGCTGAACAAGAAATGGTATCGTTGAACGATTCCACTGGTGTTTGCTTTATTTCACTTGAGCCTGTTGACCAGCGGTTACTCTGCAGGTCATCACATCACGCTTCTTTTATCTAATTACTGATGAATTTATCGGCCTCCTTCAAGCTAAGGCGCACCTGCTTGTAAGAGAGCTCAAAGAATATGGCGTCGTCTGTGCCACCATGCAAATCCCCAACAGGTTCTGCTTGTTTGCCAACCTGAAGTTGAGCAGAGAATTATAAAAACCAGAAGCTGAGAAATAATTTGTCAACGACAGCAACTTTTTCAAAGTTGAATGCCGACTCTGCCTCCAACTAGACTTGATTATGAGCACAAGATGTAAAGCCGCAGTGTGTCGGGTCGGTGTTGTTCTTTGGGCCCAGTGGCGTGCCTTAAGTCAGAACATTGAAATGAGGAGGTAAATCATGAGAAAATGCAAAAACATCATTTGCACAAGATTCCCTGTGTGTGTCTTTGCTCTTATAATGTTTCTTTCTATTGGAAATGGATTCATTTAAACGCTGTCCTGAGCGTACTGCCCTGATGCGCTCTGATTTCACTATGATTATGACTAGTGATTATTTTGCTGTCCTGTTTTTTGAGAATTGGGTGAAATATTGTTATTATACAGGGTGGGGCATAAGTTTCCATACACAAAAATAATAAACATTTTATATTGTACAACCGTTTTTATTTTTGTGGGACTCTGTGTAATCGTTGCACGTCTTGGACCACTTCGTGGTCGATCTGCAACATTTACAGTTTTCTGAAACTTGCAAATAAGTTTTGCCACAGTGTCGTGTGTGACGCTCGCTCCATGTTTTCTGTTAAAGTTTCATGCAACCATGCGACTGCTTCCAGATCCATCAGTGTCATTTCAATTCTTTGCTCTTTTGTCAAACGCATCTTCTTGGGTATCTGAAATATAAAGGAAATATACATCTTACATTCTCCTATGTATGGAAATTTATGGCCCATCCTGTATAAAATATTGGTAAAAGAAGGTGTTACATCATAAAAATACCAAAATGTAATTTTGTGGCCTATGTGCAAAACGTTCAGAGTGGAGAAACTTGAACACTGATATTGGAGTGTTTAACCATCCAGTGGTGTCAAAATCCCAACATGTTGCCAAAAACAAGTTTGTATCCAATTATCTGCTCCATTTCTATCCACTTAGATTAATATGAGTGCAGTGATGTTCTTCATATCCTACAGATAGCAGACCAATGAGTATAATTTACTTATTTTTTTACATTTAAAAATACATTTTGATTTCATTATTGTCCACTGGAAAAATCTACACAGAAAAAAAACAATACTTATACGTGAAATTAATTTTAAACATTGATATCTGATGTTTAAAGTTTTTCTTTTTAAGTAGTGGCATTTATAAATGAAATGGAGACATCTATTCTGTTCAGAGTCAATTTAACCCACAGCATTACAGGAGGGTTAATCAAAGCATGCTAATGTGTTAAAATGGAACAGTCAAAGTTCAGACATGAATCATCACAGATGGTTTCCATCATGATCTGGTCCATATTCAGCTGTTTCCTTGTTACAGACACATGGGACTTTTTTTACACAGTATTGCTTAGAATGACAGAACATTGGCTGTGTTTTCATTAACCATAAAATTGCACAAAATGACTTAATGGAAACACAGCAATTTCTGGTTGGCTGACAAATGATGAGCACCAAGTCTGAATTAAGAATATTTGTCATTTACATCCATCACTGCCATGATTTTTAATGACTTATCATGTGAACAAGCTCATTCAGATGTGATTTCAACTTAATTTCTTATTTAATGAAAACAGAGCTATTGCAAAATTGTGTTTTTTAGATGTTAGCAGAATATAGACAAAGATTTGCTGAACATAAACTGAACAGCTTATGTTCAGTTTTTGTTCATGTTGCAAAATAATTCCCAAATTTTTCCCCAACTTCACGATTGCACAATGTTGAGTCATATACAACCCCGATTAAAAAATAAACATTAAAAAAAACATTCAAATTTGTGTTTTGGGAAAATGGGTAACCTTTTCAGGAAATGTAAAAATGTATGAAAATGTGTTTGATTGTTTTTTCCTCTCTCTTCTTTTGATAACAAGGTACCATGAGGTCATCTTAAGGAACAAACCTCAGACTAACCCCAAGACGAGTGACCGCTCCTGAAGGAGACGGCTTGATTTGGTAGACAAATGTCCATGGAAAACCTGAAGACACGGGTCCTGCCCTGAGCAGCCCGGCTGGCTTGGAGACGAGCCATGGATGCAAATGAGCTGCAAACAGAAAGCTGCGTCAAAAGAGCATCCAACCCTCCACCCAAAAAAAGCACCACCCTGCTCAGCATAAGCCGGCGTTAGAGACGATTGTGCACACTTACTGGGATTCTGATCGCTGATCAGCTGCTGGTAGATATGGGACTACATCCTTACTTGGTTAGCTAAAGTCAGAACATTTCATACTTTGGTTTTCTGTTAGACATTTGGAGCAAAAAAAGGTAAGAGTTGCTTTAGATTGATTTCAATGACTTCATGGCATTTTTCACATTTTTTTTAAGAAATCTGAGTAAACATTCAATTTCATATCCATAGCAATATTAAAAATCATTTTCATGCTTGATCACTTATTCAAGTTGTTTAATGAACATTTCATTTGGTGTAATGCACTTTGACCTGTAGCAGCTAATGTCCTTTTTTTAAATAACTGAGATAAAGCTGCTTCAAGATATCATATCATGTTCTGAGAGCATAGATTTATATGAATATATTTTAGTATTTTATAGAGGAAATGTGTTACTGTACTTGTTTTTAAGCTTTTTTTAATAACTGAAGAAGTGATGTCACACAAAAAAAACTCCAACTTGTGCCATTGGACAGATTTCAGAAACAATGAGCCGCAGGCATCAACCCAACAGGAAAATGTTGTGGGTTAAAGGACGTGCTGCGTTTACAGACGTTTTATTGTGCTGGTTTTTTACAGCTGCTTCTGCGGGCAGAGTTTAGCAGTTTCCTGTATCAGACGAAGAAAAAAAAAGCACCAGTTTACTGACATTCATAGCTCAGATGCAAAGTAATGCAAACATGTTTGCTTAGGAAAATACTTGCCGCGCAACCTTAAATAGAAAAAGAAAAACAGATACCTGCTGATAAATTGTTTAAAAAAATGTCTGGGGTGAAAGAAGTTAAACGTAAACCAGCATGTTTATGTTTTTCAAAACTGTTTTGAAAGCAGAAAAATCTTCTGCATTTTTCTATATTTTTGTTGAGTATTTTAATCAGGATTTATGCAGCAACTCAAAGTCACAACAGTATGCTTTTTGTGACTTACAATTTAAATTAATTTAATTTTTAAATAAATTTTGGATTAACTTAAAAATAAATGCAAATGATTTTAGTTGTGCTTTTTATTTGTGATAGCTTCTATAAACTGACTCGGAAGAACTGTTTTGTAATGGAACCCACATATAAGTTTCCTTCTTAAAAGAAAGTACAATTTGAGATGATACTGTATCAGAGGAAGGGCTAAAAGAAACACCCTCATATTAATGGTTGTATTAATATAACCATATTTCTTTGAAATTCTAAAGACTGCAAAAAAACAAACAAAAAAAAAAAACAGACCAAGCAAGAAATGAAACTGCTACATAGAATGTTCAAACCTTTAGTGAATTGCAAGGGGAAAAAATGTAGAATAACAGATTTTTTTAAAGACGTATGAAAAAGTGGAAGCAGCCTTTAGAAATATAAATTTGAAAAATTACTAAATCTACAGAATGACCCAGGTGGGTTAAGCAGAAGTAGGGAGATAGATATATTCTTTAAATTCACATTTCTCATTAATATTTTCACATTTCGACTTCTTTGGTTGTAGAGATCAACTTTTCATCGTTATGTATTTCATATTTGCTCATTTCAATGTGATTTGACCTGCTCCTCTGGCTGCAGTTAGGAAGGGAAAATACTACATGAGATCTGCACTGTTTTTCTTTTTTAATTGGAAAACCCCCAGACACATAATTCCAGTGCACCTAGACTTGTCACAGTAACTTCAAAAAAAAGTTAAACTGAAGCTGAGGTTATTTTTGAAAATTATTAGTAACTGTCATTACTGTGATATTTCAGGAGAATGTCTTTATTGTCTTTGTGAACACCAACAACTTTGTTTTTTTTAATGTAGTCGGTTACATATGTATGTTCTTGAACAAACCGTAGTGTTTGACAGGACAGGAAGAGTCCTCGTTGAAAATGATCTTTGAGCATTTTTTAAATCTTTTGTCTTTCTTTTCCCATCAGAGGAGCAATGTGGACCAAACATTTTCTTTTTCTGGTCGGCGCCCTGTGCATGTGCCAGGTAGAGACAACCTTCCTTCTCAAACTTTATATTTGTACAGCCTGATCTATTTTGCTCAGGAAAACATTGTAAGCCCAAGTCAATTTGACACAGATACTAATTATGGCGTTTTCTTATTTTTTGCCTTTGTAGGTTTTTTCGCAAGGTGAGAGAGTTGACAGCACAGTGGAGACGCGCAAAAACAAAACACATTTTTCACAAACACTACGACTCAAGATCTCTTTCTTTCTGTTCACTGTATAATTTATGAGTTCATTCCAAATAGACTGTCAATCTATTACATCAGGATGGGAACCTGTATCCTATCTGTGCTTGTCAACTCATCTTCTTCCTCTTTTATCAAGACATCTACGTTGCGGAGGTGATGGTAGAGAGCAACGTCACGCTGACGTCTGAGAGCATCCTGGCGAGTTGGAGGCCAACCATTTCCCTCAGTGTGGGTAGTAACGTTGTGACAATCTCCAGCAGCGAACTGGTCGCAGGTATCCTATCTGAACAATGTTTTCCCCTCAGAGTTGTTCCAGCATGAAGTTAGTGGGCAGGCGGGAGCTTGTTGAACTACTAGTTTAGGAAAGTAGTGTCTGTTTGGAGTGAAAAACTGTTTTTTTTTTTATGTTATTTTATCTTTGTTAAAATGCAAACAGAAACTTGTTATGAAGTTTTGCATTTATTTTACCTGTTGGACCGAATATTAAACGATGAAATGTCTTGATGCGGAGATAGCCATGCAGTTCTCAGTGGGCGGTGTGTTAAAGTGGGTCACAGTTTGTTCAGGAACTCCTGCTGCATTTAGTCATGTTTGTACCACTGTTGCACCCGAGTGAGTCTGGTTGTTTTTGTGATCCTGATTATGAGAATTTAAAGCAGAAGCAGAAAACGTTCCAATTCTCGTCAACAAGTCGAGTCAAATTTATTTGTATCTCATTTCTGCAACAAGGAAGTTCAAAGTGATTGACATGACAAAAACACAGCACAACAAACAGAAAATACAATTTTCAGTTTGCTCCAGCAAACTGAAAATGCTTCAATCCAAAGACTTCTTATTAATCAAAGGCAATTCCAAACAGGCGGGTTTTCATTTTGATTTAAAGCACATGCGTCAAACTCAAGGCACGTGGGCCAAATCCAGCCCAACATAGCTTTTTATGTGGCCCTCTAGATTCTAGACTAAACACTAAGTGTACTTAAATATTATGCTATCAAATAAATCAATGCAGTTTTTATCTGTTTGCCAACAAATTATATCAATCTGTCCCTCGTGGTTCTTGAGAATTATTGTGGAAATTCACACAAAATCAACAAATCCACACTCTGTTTGGGAGTTTATTGCAGATTTTTCTCAAAAATTGTCAAAAACTTTTACCTGTACTAAACAGCTGCCTCAGCATTAGATGATGTCAGATTATATAGTCCACGATCTACACAGTGAGCCCTTGTACCGTCATAAACAAGTGCAAATATTTCTAAATTAGTATCATAAACACTTTGATTTTTATTGCAAAAAATGACAAAAAAGAATCACAAAATCCTGGAGGGACTGAAAAAATGTTCAACAATGTTATTTAATTGTAAGAATTCATTGTTTTTTTAACAGTTTGTGAACAGGTTTTATCAATACATTCAGCACAACCAGCCCTTTAAGAACATTCATGATTTTGATTTGGCCCAAAATGAAAATAAGTTTGACACACCTGATTTAAAGGAACTCTGTTTCGGCTTTTTTTTTCATTGTATTCTTTGCTTTTTGAGTCTTTGAATATTTCAATTTTACCAGTATTTGTTCTGGACTGGAAGTACTATCTCAAGTTCTTTTTTTTAATTGAATTGTACTTTTGTAAAAGCGTGAACAATGCAGGACTTCATCAGATCTCTCACATTTTTTCTCAAATGATTTTACAGTGTGCTCTAAGCTAATGTTCTCGTACCTTTGGTGACAGAAATCTATATTCTGTGTCACTCTCTAGAATGCCTGGTTGTTGGAGAAGAATACAGCTGCAACTGCTCTAAAGGCTACGCTTGGAGCAATGAGGTCTGCTACAATTATGGCTGCTGTACTGAAGCTACATGTCTGAAAAATGTGTCCCAGGCTACATCCATCTGCGTTGAGAAATTCAACGGTAAGCGTTCGTCGAAGTCCTTCTGACAGTTTTTGAAAATTGTCCAGCTACAAGGAAGTCTTGAAGATTTTAACCATGCTACCTTTTGGATATGCTTTGATGTTGCATCAAACCTTTTTTTTTCATGGCAAAATTCATCTTCATTTTTGTCATTTGTTGGAAGTTGTCATCAATGGATCTGTACAGCTGACTGCAGGGTCCTGGACTTCCGCACAAACCACGATGGTATGCATCGCTCTAGTCTCAGAAGAGGTTAATTCTACATTCAGCTAAGTGTTAGAACTACTCTTTTCTCTCTGTTTAAGCTTGAAACTGGGCTGAGGATGATGAATGGCGTGGGATCCGTGAATATCACTGGGCCGAGGTTTGGACGATGCTGTCGTTTTGCTGACAAATACAACACAACCGATATTAGGAGATTTTTTTTTCCAAGAATGACTGTGATCAGAGTCTACTACACACTTTCACGTGGAAAAGTGAAAGTGTGTAGTAAACACACTTTCAGACTCAGATTTGCAGAGCTGTCTTTCCACATCTATAATTAACTCCAAAATTCAGAAGCTTATTACAAACTAATTGTAGATAATTTCTCTGTGCTCACGTTTAAATATAGAATTTTGCAACTATAAAAAAAACACAAACAGACAAAGAGAAAGGAACCAAGGATGGGAAGAAAAACAGAAAGAAGGAATAATGGCAGGGAGGGAAAGGAATGGTTTAAGGAAGGGAATACAGATATGAATAAGAAAAGACAAAAAAGACAGCATAGGGAAGGAAGAAAGGAAGAAAGGGATTAAAGGAAGGAAGTAAAGCAGTAAATAATTATACTGAATATGTGCATTGTAAGCACATAGTCAGTTTGCCAGAAATTGCCGGTTCTCTGCCAAAAAACAAACTGTTTCCATTCACAGACATGTTTATTTTATCCATTATGTTTTCCAAATCCTCTGCAGATTGTTAGAGCCGGCCTTTGCTGACTTTCAGATGGATGTCTATGTCAGATTAGACATTCCTAAGCTTCAACAGATTCTCAATGGTCTGACTGTCAACCTATCATCGGCTCCAATTTACGTCGACACTAAAAGTCAGTAACTCTCACAGTTTCGTTTTCGTATTTCATGATCTGTGTGATGTCACTTTCAGGCCTTGTACACACATAGACATGTCTTCATAAAAAAAAAAAATAAATAAATTAGAATTATTTTCCCGCATCGGTTACAGGAAAATGTTTTCATCCACGTGAACCTGCATAAATCCAGCCCTTAGCATTATTTTGAACATGCTAAACCCATAGGGGGCAGTGTAGCACAAAGCTAAAACCTGTGTCAGCCAATCAGATTGCTTCAAAATAATCACATCTTTCTTTTAGGAATTAACCATGGCACCAGGATGTTTGTTTGTGTAGAAAGATCTGAAGGTTAAACTGCTTTTAAATTGAGTATAAAATATAAAGTTAACAAAACACAAGATAGTGTCAATTGGGAATCATGTCAAAGCAAATATGTAGACTTGCTTCGACAAATCCACATATTTGGACTTGTCAAAGTATGTGGACTTTGACTGCAAATCTCCATTTTCATATGTACACACACAAACATAAATAGAGTTTTTTCAATTCGCCACTTTTGTCTGAGTTTTTATAAATAACAGTTTTTAATTATGTCAAACTGAGTTTCTGTGTGGACGAAAGGCCAAAGCGAGTGAAAATGTTTCCAAAGATATCTGGCTATGTGTGGACTAGGCCAAAATGTGAAAATGATTTCTATTATGTTTAGTTATTTTGAAAGTGCACCGGATCAGTTCCTCACATCTCAACTGAGTGTCTGTTATTATTTTCTTAAAGCTTTCTATAATGTTCATTAGCAGTGGTACTTTTATCATAACGTTGTTTCTTGATTACTCAGGCAAAACGCTGCCCTTCCATGCATGGCAGAGGCACTTTTTGGGAGGTTGTAAACCAAAGAATGGAATTACTCCTGGACTGCTAATCTGACTGATCTTTCTGTCTTCTACTATGATATAGAAATGGTAAACGTCTCTGTCAAACCCAACGATACAGTGAAGTATGAGACCAACATTAATCTTGCCTGCGTAATGGAGGAAGCCACAGGAAGCGCTGGGTGGAACCTAAGTACACCATCTGAGCGCTTTTCGATCAATAAAGGCCTTCAAACCCAAATTACCACGGCCTGTGTTAATGAAGTATACAAATCCTGTGTGGAACTTATTGTAACAAAAGTAACAGGTGTATGGACAGGCAAGTATACCAACCTTACCTCGATTATCTTAATGTTTAACTGAAACCAGCTTTGATATATAAGATGAGACTAAACTCAGTGTGTATTGTATGTAATTACTATGTAATCAAGTTTTCTAAAGGGAAAATAAACGTCATAATGAAGAAATGCTTCAGAATCCCAGACAGGTAGTTCACACGGTATGATGCAGTCTGGGCCTGCAGTATTATTTCAGTTCAGTCTCTTCTGCTGCCTGTTCACCTGATTTGTAGAGACATACAGGCCTTGAAAGGTGACAAAACGGGAAAACAGCATCTCTTAATGTAGCTAAAGAAAAACGTGGAAACAGAAAAGTCTATGTCCAAGGTTGATGAAATATTTTGAAACTTTACTGAATACAATTCAGTATGACCTCAAAATATCCCCATGGTGCACTGTTTTTTTTTTTGTTTGTTTGTTTGTTTGTTTTTACTTTCCCAGTTATATTACAAAAGCATTAAGTACCATTTTATGTGTAAGTGTGGCTCAAACCAAAATTTCTCAAGCTATGTATGAGCAGTCATTTGAAAGAGAAAAGGTAAGACCTTGAAATGTATCTGTGTTTTCCCACTAGGTATATATGAGTGTGGATTTACAACTGGAACAATCAGACACACTGCCAGCATTCCCATAAAAGTAGCTCCCCTGCCAGATGTAATTACCATGAAGTTTAGCCCTATGATTGTAGATTGTTCTGGCAACAATCATTCTGTAAATATCATAGCAACTATCCCAAAGCCTGAAGAGGAATACAAATACCTTTGGAGCTACAATGGTGCAAATGATCCAAATGACAAAGAGACAAATGGTAAGATAATTCTACAGTTTTTTGTACATTTACTATTCTTAAACTTAAATCAACTTCCTGACAGAAACATCAATCTTTGTGTAGCAGGTAAAAGTCAAATAAGTTTCACTTACAACCGTCAGCTGGAATGTGAATATAAAGACCCACAACGTGTGCAAATCACTTTTATAAACAGCCTAAATCAGAAAAAGACTGCAACTGTGGAAATCCCTGTGTTTCGTGGTATTGAATCCATTCAACTTGACACAGTTGACACAATACTTCTAACTTGCCTTTACATTGATTGACATTAATCCTTTTTTTTCTCAAGAAACTGCAAAATTCTGCAAAGAAGAGACTCTCAACAATGAGATTTGGCTAAAAACTCCGGCTGATGTGACATTGATTAATCAGACTTGTCCACCAGGCAGGGTTGGGTTCAAGTCACGTATATGTGATAAGGAGGGAATGTGGCAAGATGTTTTCTCCAAATGCATCAGTGAGGAGCTGAGCAAAGTTACAGACGCAGCTAACGTGAGTTTGGATTTACCCACACAGAATGTCACACTTATCTAGCCAGTGAGAAGACATGACTTAATGCATATGCTTTTTATTAGACTTTCAAAATATCAACCAACCATGTTTGCAAATTGCAAGGCTTGAAGATATTAAGCAGTAGCACCTTCCTTTATCTTTTCACCACTAAGGACGCAAAAGGAAAATCATAATTTCTGCAGGATTTACATACTAATATTTGCTTGTCCATTGCTGTTGATGTTTTTTCTAGAATTTTCTGAATGGACTTGGAGCCACACAGGAAGTGGCTATGAACATATTTGAAGGAGTCAAGAACAGCTCTAGTTTAAGTTCCGATGGCTCTGGTGATGACGTTGCTGACATTGGTGCTTCCATTGGCATTATAGGAGTGATGGCCAATGCTTCAGTCAACATTGTTCTGAATGAGGATGTGTTTCCTGTAAGATCATTTACTGTTGATATTCAGTTTCAGTGTAAAACAACACTAATGCACTACTCTAAGTATTTTTTTCTTCAAATGTTTTTATGTCTACACCATTTTTGAGATGTCGAGGCACAATCATCACACTGATTGCTAAAAAATGCATGTAATTTTTAGTAAATAATATGATCTTCAAAATGATGATATAAAGTAGGTAATATCTACAACTAAATGTCATTTGGAAAATATTCACTTTAAAGAGTTCATTAGCAGTTGTGGGATACATTGTCTTGCTAGCCACATAGATCAAATATTAGATTAACTCCAACTTACTCATACTATCAGAAATATGAGTTAATTTCAGCTACCATTCTTATGCTATTCTCAAACTGATAATGTACTAACCTGATTACCACATAACATGCATGTGTGTTTTCCTAATATCTTACAGGATTTAGTCGATGCAGCCAGCAATATGGTCAACTCAAGCTGGAGTGCGGTAAATGACACAATTCGTTACGGCATGTCTGCAAACTACCTTTCCAGTGTGGAGACTTTGGTGAAGAACATCAATATCAACACCAGTGAGGGTTTCAACAGTACAAACTTGGAGCTCAAATTCTGCTCAAGTGATGACTGCAGCATTAATGTGTTTGGCATTGATGTCAATTTGAACAAGACCAATGGAACCATGAAAACCTTGGGTGTGAAGAATCTGATGGAAAAAATGAAAAACGACAAGTTCCCAGGCAGAAATCGCAGCAGCATATTGCTGTCAGCCACCCTTGTAGGTAACAGTGATTCAGATATTAAGATTAAAATGTTCTTCCCTGACGAGCAACCAACCGCCACAGAACGTCTCTGTGTCTTCTGGGACACAAATAAAACAGACTGGTCCAGTGAAGGCTGTATTGCCAATGTCACCGACGACAACCAAACACTCTGTGAATGCAACCACCTCACTTCTTTCTCTGTCCTCATGTCCAAAAGCGCCAACGTCAAGGATTCCTCGATCCTTGACATGATTACAAACATTGGACTGGGTGTGTCTATTTTCTCCCTGCTGATCTTTCTTTTCGTCGAATCCCTGGTGTGGTCAGCGGTGACGAAGACGAACCTGTCGCATTTCCGTCACACAGCCGTGGTGAACATTGCCGTGTTCCGCCTGCTCGCAGACTGCAGCTTCTTGGCTTCGACTGAACCCACAAAGCTCTCCGACACCTGGTGCTTCACCTTCACCGTCTGCAAGCACCTGTTTTACCTGACGATGTTCTGCTGGATGCTTTGTCTGAGTGTGATGCTCGTCCACCAACTCATCTTTGTTTTCAGCCCAGTCAGGAAAAGAGTCTTCATGTACCTCTCCAGCATTGTAGGCTATGTTGTACCAATTGCACTAGTGGGAACCAGCTATGTGTATTACAAATACAAAGAGCAGGATTACTATGATAGAAAATCCTGTTGGTTAACGTATGTCCGGCTGTTAGAGGGCTCCATTCACGCATTTCTTCTTCCTGTGGGTACCATTATTTTGTCAAATCTCTTCTCCATGGTGGTTGTCATTGTCACCTTGGTGAAGACCTCTGTACCAGACAGCAGCAAATCAGATGACAAGGACACAGCCAAGAGCATTCTCAAAGTGATTGTCTTTCTAGCTCCCGTCTTTGGAGTAACATGGATCATCGGCTTTGCTTTACTCATGCTGGACGGAAACAACCCCTTGTATGAGGTTGCAGAGTACGCCTTCGTCATCCTCAATTCTTTCCAGGTAATTTAATATGCAACTCTCAAGCCTCTTTCACATCATTGTCGATCCGTGATCTTCACGTGCTTTGTACACCTTACGATCAACTGAAAGAAATCAAGAAATAGTGGGCGAGGGAGGGGTTGAAAAGAACACATAAACAATACACCCCTTGGCTAATAGGTGAGCACAAAACCAGGATCTGATGCAAATAACACGACAGAGATGGTCCACAACAATTTTGCTTGTGCCTATAGCCCTGAATGCTTTCCTCTCAGTTGATAGAACAACAGGGAGTTGCTAGCTTGATAAAAAAAAAAAAAAAAAAACAGCTCCTCTTTCTTCGCTTTGCTTTGTACAGAATGTCTGGACCCTGGGATGTTGAGGAATGATTGCTTGCTGTTGAAGTTTTATTTTACCCAACCACTATGGTTTGGTCATGACGCATGTAATGTGACAGTTCAATGCTGTGAATTGCCTGAGCTGTAAACAACCATCTTCCACTGCGAAGACAGAAGTGCCGATCCGAGCGTGGGGCTGTTAATGATAATTAAATATTTAGAAGCGCCAGTGATCTCAGAGTATTGTCCTGACACTTAAGGCCTTTAGTTGCTCGCGTATTTTTTGTAGAACCATGATGTGAAATGGGCTTCAGTTGGAGTTGTTATTAAACCAAACATAATAACAGTTTGGCAAATTTTTGTCCTTAGGCAAAAATTGCCCAATTCAAACATAAACTTGCAGTCAGTAGTATACATAGTCATATTGACAAATATTTACAGGATCCATTTGACAAATGTTATGTGTGTGCCTTCTCTTTCCATTGTAAGACCAGGTTAGCTGTGCTTTGGGTCATATTCTGAACACAAATCTGTTTCCAAGGTTCAGCCATGTTACATAAAGTAAAACTGTCTGGGGTAGTTAAGAACAACAGTTGAACAGACCAGGCTGATCTTAACAGGAAGATGCAGGAACATCAGTAAAGTGACATAACCACGGACTGAAAGACAGGCCTATAAACCCAACATGAAGGTGTGGGAGGCTGAAATTTGCAGCTGTCCACACAGACAAGTCAAATATTTTTAAGGAAAACATTGTATAGATTAGAAAAACTCCATATTAAATTAGAACCTTAACAGTTAGTTTTCAAAAGCCATTGAAGATGTATGTTGTATCATTGACTCATCCCAAATAAAGAATGTTTTCAATGAATAGCTAAAGAGCCAAGTAAACATGACATTCATATTGATGAAGTCAGAACTGTACATATCTTCTCCTGTAATCTGATGGTAAATAAGCAAATCAGCAAACAGTGAGCCACTATATTCACAAAGAGCCCAAAATAACATTTCGGAAACAGCTTTTGCATTGAATATAAGGTACATGCACACCTGCTCGTAAAAGTGTGAATATCCCTGTTAAAATTTCATTTTTTTCCAGAATGACTTTCAAACTTATTCCGACACAATTAAAATGAAGCAAAATGTTGGACACCCTTAAGCCAGTGCTGTGCTTTGCTCAAACACTTTGATTCAGTTTTCTTAAATTGTCACCAAAATCAATTGGATACATCCAAATAGAATATAATATCATCTAAAGAGGACAGTGAATCAGAAATGTCCTCACTATCGGAATCATCTACCTTATGTCTTTAATAAGGTAGATGAGGAGACTAATATTACAATATACAGAATGCCTATAGCCTAACAAGCCCCCAAAAGTCATGGTCAAAATTTAGCAAAAAGGTCTTTCAACTAAGCTTTAACCTGAAGACATCTCCATGGAAGCAGCCAGATTGTCAACCCCCTATTTGATTGATTTGTTTAAATTTAATTTGAATTGTACAGGATACAAACACCACTAAAGGTGAAAAGGTTGAAAAACTGTTTTGCAATTTCATGTTTAGTTGAGATGATTCTGAAACTCAGCTGCTGTATCTGTCAGATCACAAGATCATATCAATCATTAATTATGTCTAAACGGCATGGACAAAATGTAAGGGACAGCTAATTTTGTGATTACAAACCATTTTTAACACCCTGACACTCAGGAAGAGTGAAGCAGATTTCTCGGTCAGATGACAGGGAACCCGAAACCATGGAAAAGGAGGGGAAAAAAGCACGGTCTACTCAACACCCTTTCAACATTTTACATTAGTAATGTAAAATGTCTGCATTACCAGAAGATAGGAAGCACTTCATGTACATAGTGGGCTAAGTGATAAAGAAGAAAGCAAAAATACAGGATTAGTTTTAAAGGTGGTGGCTCCTTATAGAAATCTTGTAAAATATGCTTTTGCTTTTCTCTTTCAGGGTCTTTTCATTCTGCTAACAGGTTGTGTGGGAGAGCAAAAGGTAGGTTTGTCTTTTAGACACTTTGCTTTGTACTTCTTAATTTATTGAAAACATAAAGGTGAAATGGAACCAAAAAATAAAACCAGCGACTCTGAAGTACTGAAGTACAGTCCCCTGTATGGAAAGACTTTTTTTTTACTATCATTCTGTCTGTGTTATCCCCAGGTGAGGCAGGAAGTGATTAGAATCATAATGGTAAGTAGTCGATCAGCTGGAAGCTATGATATGATGGAAACACCCAGAAGAAATCACTTTGTTTTTGGGGTCTTTCCTTAGGCAAAAACTGGAAAAGACACTGATAGTACCAAGAAACTGACTAATAGTTCAACTACACTCTACACAAAAGACAAATGATAAAGGTAAGATCTCCTATACATGGTCTATTATTGACTTTCAATTTGAGATTAAAAACTAATGTTCCTGAATGTAAAGCTTAGGAGAATGGTATAAGTTATAAAAGTGTTCAGGGTGTTGATAAATCAGCCAGCTTCATATGCTGATCTATATGGTGATTCAGTTTAACCCTGTTCCAAAGTTGTGAATCTTTAAATGGTAACACAACCATCATGTTTGCTGTACAGTTTTTGGGGGAAGTGCTATGATGTGGAACTATATGAAGTGATCTCCAACATCATGGCCCCAACACCTGTTGATGGACTAAGATTCCTAATAAACAGGTTTTACAAGAACAGTATGTTTAGGTACTTCAGGTCAATTTACCCGCTAAATATTAACCCCAATCATACATACTACATACTTTCAAACCTGTTGTACACATTATATATGAATTTGTCTTGTTGTTCTCCAATATGTTAATGAAATATAAAGACCAATACATATTTAAATGCTTAAATATCATGTTAAATCAGCTGTACATTTCTATCTTGACTCGTGATCAAACCAAAATTACTTAAATTGACTTCTTGCTAGTAAATGATCTCATATAGTCACATTTTATTACATTTAAATTATTATAATGTTTCTTTATTATTTTTATATTATCACCTTTTCTCCTCTGATTTTGTTTTCGGACTTGCTACTATGGCCTGACATTCAACAGTTGTTTTTGGTAACTTAAAACACTCCCTCTACCTGAAGGTGTCATTTAGCTGTTTGATCATTGAAACCAAAATATTCCTAAATGATTCCATCTAGTAAAAAACTATAATGTCAGCTGTCTGGAAGTTTTTCCTGTAGTGAATACCACAAACAGCTTTTGTTTTTAAGGAAACTCATTGAGAACAATGCTAGCATTGAGAGTTAGCATGTTTGTTGGTAAAGTAAACAGCCTACTGCAGGCTACCAGAGCAGATAAGAGCTGAACTACTTGTCAAGCTAAGACTGTGGAAATATCAGAATGACAAGAAATAATATTTTATTACTGTAACTAAAATTGTTTAATTTTCTTGTTTAGCTTCATAAATGTCCTCCTTCACCATCTACACCAGTTTTAAAATTTTTACACATCCTTGGCTCATTAATTTTAGCTAACACTATTTTGAAAATGTAACTTCAAAGCTTCATGTTGAATTTAAAACTGGCATTTAGCCTTCAAAACATCAATACTTCCCACCAAATTATGTTTCAGTGTACATGAAAAACATTGTAAAAGCAGGACTGGTTTGTGACATAGAAGCCAAGGTGAATCATGACGGTTAATAAAAATTAGATTGAATAAAACTCTGGCATTCAGCATTTTGAAACCTTGCACAGACACTCCAGATGACAGGCTTCCATATTTTTTTATAACATCACATACAGTTTTTCTAGAGAACTTGATTTGCATTGGTCAGCCTGCTCAGCATGTACCATATTATAAGACTATATTATGTGGCTCATGGGGGTAATCTTTGGTTAAGAAAATAATGTGGCACAGTAAACACCAGAGCAATGCAAACTACAGCACTGCTGGTTGGACCAACTGGCAGAAGGAGGGACAGCGCTGGAATGTCTAGCAACTGGACGCCAAATCAAGTTTAAAGACACGGTGGTCCACAACTTTTCCTTAGGTTACCCTGGTACCATCTCTTCTGTATTTGGTTATAAATAAGCTAATAACTTCATCTTTTGCTAGCTATCCAGTCTGATCTTGAAACAATAACACAATCAGTTCCACATGCTAGTGTTTTTCATCTTTAAGAGTTACCAAAAAAATCAACTTAGCTTTACAGATTACCATCTAATTAAAGGAGTCAGTTGGCAACACACTAACATTTTGAACTTCTAAAGTTTATTCTCTGATCTTAAATGTTGCCATTTGTGTGCCTCAGACAGTGGAAACAGAAAGCAGCTCTGGTGACCGCAGCGCCCCCTGTGATCCAGGAGAGAACACTTCTTGAAGTTTGCAATGTGGTAGATTTTGATCTGTAGACTCTTCCAAATGTGTAACTGGTTTCTCTAAGAACATAAACGAAACCCAATCAAGTAGACTAATGATGATTAGCAGTGAGTTGGTGATATTTACAAAATGATGCATATATACTGTAGAAGTACATTCCATATGTGTCACTGACCAATGAGACAAGCAACCCATTTAAATAACCAATATTTTCTTTAGGTTTAGGGTCAGTGTGGAGCTTTTATTTATTATAATTTTAATTAAATAACGCAAATAGTGAAAAGTGACTGTTTAACTGTAAACTGCATGCTTCTCAGTACAAATAGCAACCTTCATGCAAATTTTTGCATTCTGTTCCAAACCAATGTATATAGAACAAAGTACAATTTTATCAAGTCTGATTGTGATCGGTTTATTTAAAAAAGAAGTTAAGATAGTTTGATGAACTACAAGCTGTAAACAATACTTGTATATTTCTGTATGTATTAGAAGTTATAGTGAAATAAAGACGTTTAGAAACTCAAGCGCCATTGTACATTTTTATTCCCTAAATGTATTACCATGGCAACATGTGCTACTAAAACAATATTAATAAATTAATTTAGTTGATTAAAGCCTATAATGCAACAGAAATTATTGCACACCAAATGAGTGTGTTGAAACTACTTCTGCTAAATAATCTATTTGTATCATTGTTCTCAGTGTTTTCCGTCTCTACTAAGAATGGAAGAGTTCATTTTTTAATGTAAAACATTTCCATATTCCATCACTGGTCCAATCTTTTGTTGTGCTAAACGAGAACCCGTACATTTTAAAACGGGTTGGTGTGAGATCTCCTGATGACAGCGAAGATGGCCAACGTTAGAACCACAGTTCCTGCAGCACCACCGATGAGAGCTCCCAGGATGCCTCTGTCTATTTTCACTTCCTCACACCTCGGGCCAGAGTAGAAGGTGGTCTGGGTTGTTGCACACCTGGAAAGAGAGACAAGACGTTTCTGTTCATATGTTAATGCTTTCTCCTCTTCTCGTTTTCCACCTTGAGCTGCTGTCATTAAGGGTGTTTTCACACCTGATAGTCTGGTCATTTGTTATATTCTCAACGGGTGTGGTTCGACCGCTGCTGTCGAATGAACCAAATCCTTTGAAAAACTTGCTCACCCTCTCGCCTCTGGTGGCGCTGTACCAATAACTACTTAAATGACTCAAAAATCCCTGAAGAAGACACAAACGCAACTTTCTAAACAAAAACGGTGGCATCAGATTTTAGCGGTTGTCTTTTGTCATTGGCAAAACATCACCAGCCATTTCTCCCGCTAGACTCAAGGGTTTGTCTTGGTTGTATTTACCCAGAATGCCTTGCTTTCTGGGTAAATACTAAGGGCGTTGACCAAAGACTGAGGTAGACCAGAGTTCACTTTTTTTGGTCCACATCAGAGTTCAAGTCAAACCTCCCCAAATGAATCACTTTGTAAACAAATGAACCAGAGTTTAATTAAACCGGACTAAACAGGACTAGTGTGAATGGAACGCAGCATAAATAAGACTACACTGTGGACATTGTATCAGTTTTGCATACCTGGTTGGTAAGAATAACAGACAAGTAGTTGTGGCAACAGAGACACAAAAATACCCTGCATTTGTTTAAAGTCAGCCTAGGCTCCTGCTACAAAATGATCATGTGGAAATAGATCAAGCTTCTTTAGACATTCAGTTCTCAAAAGCCACTGTCCTGTTTTATTTAGAGCCAATTCTGCTCTAATTCATCTAAATCAAATGAGAATTTCTAAGCATATTCAAGTGACATACAAATTTTTTAAAGGTTTTGTAGGCTCTAGTGGCCTTTATTTGAAAGTGGTTAGCCAGGAGAGTGGATAATCAGAGAGGGGGAAGACATGCAGCAAATGTCACTAGGGCGGTACACGAACCTGCGATGGCCATGTGGAGGACTAAGGTATCCATATGTGGATTGTGCTTTGCCCCTGCACCACCACAGCACCCATACAAATGTTTTAATATAATATGATGTCATAGATTTGTTCATGTCAAATTTGAAAAAGTCATATAGGTCCACACTGGTCCTGTGTTAGTGGATTGGTATCCAATCAAGAATTCTCTTTTTTCACTTTAATACTCATGAAGACAATTGTATTGTATTGTATTGTATTGTATTGTATTGCATTGTATTGTATTGTATTGAGGCAAGAAATTTCCAGAAGTAAACAACATGCAACGTCTATGAAAATAATCATACAACAATTTCTTCCTTGTTACAGGATTTGCACTAAGACTGGATTTAGTCTATGATGCATAAAAAACCTCAACAATTCTGATTCTGATTAAAGCCAGATTTTACTTCTCATGCTTTTCGGTGGCCCTAATCCTCTTCTGTGGGTAACTGAGTGGGAACAAAATATGGCTGCATGAACATGGATATCGTACCTATCCAACATGAAAGCACAAACCTGCACAAGGCTTTGCCTCCAGCCTCCACACACACGCCTCCGTTCAGGCAGAAGTTAGGGTGGCAGGGGTCAGCGGCGCGCGGCTTCCTGTGCTTTGGCGCTTCCTGTTTCATTTCCACCTCATGACCTTCCTTCTTGTCTGGGAGGTCTCTGCCTTGTACGGAGCGCTCCACTGGTACTTCAGTCTTGATTAGGTGGGTCAAATCTGATGGAATGACATTCTGATAAACATCTTAGACGTGTCAGAAATATACACCTCAGAAGAAATGTGCATTTTCCATCCTAACCATTGAAGTCAGCGGTTATGATGAGGTCATCATTCTTGAGGAAGCTCCTCCGCTGTAGTTGGTTGTGGGATATGAACGTGCTCCAGCCGTAATCCTGACCCCGGTAGCACCGGCAGCTCTCGTCCCAGACTGCATCAGACGTGGCGGTCGGCTTGTCCCAGCGGGTGTTATTGTCTAAGTGAAAAATTGGTAAGGAAAAGGAAATCCAGGTTAGACTTCTCAGAAAATCTTCATGCTTTATTAATGTTGGACGACAAATTCTTTGAAGGAACAAAACAAAAGTGAAAGGTCAATTAGTGCAATAACCAACAGCTAAAATTTAAGGGATATGGTTTTGAGAGTTGTGAAAGCACAGCTCATCAGATAAACAGGCATTTTTGACTTGTTTGGAGAGTCATGAACCAGCAGTACATTGAACATTGCAAATTTCTGCCTACCTGAGGTGAAGCTTCTTGTGGAAGACATCCTCAGTGTGACATCTGGGTCCTGATCCAACGCTACAATGGTGGCCTGCCTGTTTTCTGCAGGCCACTGCATCACTCCGTCATTTTCCCCACTGCAGAGATGCAACGTAGCGCCGATGTAATCCGGGTATTCGCTCTCTCTTCCATTCGGGTAGACACTGACCCCGAACGAATAGCCCTCTGCGTTATAAACGCATTTGCTCCTTACAGACGTCCCGACGGGAGTTGTGGCGAGAACACCAGTGAAATTGCGGATTTGCCAGACAAGACTGGGACAGACGGTCTCAGTGAGAGTGATGTCATCGATTAAGATGGCGCCAGAGGAGCCGGCCGATCCTCTGATTCCTTGGAAGATGTAACGGAACTTTTTGGACATTTTAAGATTCACGTGAGCGATTTTCCAGGCATCATCGCCGTCGCCTAAGAAACAAACATAAACAAGTAGTTATTAATCCTTTGGTTACTTTTATCAGTCATATATTAATCCCAAACACTAGACCTTCCTAATTTAACGCAAGTTCATTTTTAAGCGAACACACCTGTGATAGTGTGGATCTTCCTGATGGTGTTCACGGCTCCCGTCCCATCATCACTTCTGATCCAGATCACCAGATTGTCTCCGGCTGCTCCAGTCATCTTGTAGAAGAACTGGAGACACTGTTCACTTCTCTTTGGATAGAGGATGCGTGACTCCAACAGGGCGGTGCTGCCCACTGCACCGGAAGAAGTGTCGAACTTCATAAAGTAGCCAGAATCTGAAAGAGATCACGCTTCAGTAAATGACAAATGTTGTTATATCACTTCAGTGGTTTTTTTTTTATTATTTTGGTTTAAGATTTTCTTTATGACTATGAAACCTTGGCAGTACCTCTACAACGTCCCTCCAGAGTATGATCCCCGTCGCTTGGGCTGCTCAGCGTCTGGACCCAGTCTGTGTTGTCGTCCTCATTCTGGATCATTCCACAGATGTTTATGAGCTCAAAAGAGCACTGATCCAACAGAGTATGTGTCTCAGCTGAAACATGTTTGATATCAAACAAAATCTTAATAAAGGTGAAAATTCTCAACATCCATATAAAAACCAAAGGTCACCACAGTTAACCGTAACCTTGGAGAACTGGTGCTTTCTTTTAAAAGACTTAGATCCTTTAAGATATTACTCATCCAAAAAAAAAAAAAACCAACAACAACAAAGGCAAATCTGTAATGTGTGATAAAGTAATAAAGTAGAAATACCCACCACAGTCATACATGCGGTTGAGCCTGGTGATGTCTACTTCGCTGAAGTCCAGCCGTTGACCAATGACATCATTAAAGTACGGTATAGTGGTTGTAATTGTGGGGATGCTTTCATTCTTATTAAAGGAAAACGGTCTGTAGTGCATGATGGACTCATAATCGTACGGTGTGTTCAAATCTGTGATGAAGTCATCTTCATATTTGTTGAAATTGTGTCCCTTCCCTATAAGGACAAAGCTACATTATCACCAACATGAAAGTATAATCATTAGATAACTGTAGAAAATACACCATTTGAATATGTGGAAGTAATATTTAATACATTTTTGAAAGCCATTAAATTATGGCACAAAATAAGTGCCTAATTTGTGACAATTACACGCACACAAAAATATATTTTCATTTTAGTTTTGCTACTCTGAAATATAGTATATAGATGCACCAATAGTATGGAAAAGTGTGTTGAAATCAACAGTCAATCTTTAACTTCTTAGAAAGTAGTATCTGAAGTGATATATGGCAGCACAGATAAACTAGAGCTTTAAAATCAACCAAGAAATTCAAGTTTGTGGTTTGGAAACATTCAGCTTTTTCATTCAACTACAAATATGATGGACTAAGAAGCATGACTAGAACCAAAGTTTTACTTCAGCATTTTTCAACAGTTATAAAGTACAGAGCTGGAATAAATAACTGGGAACAGTATGGTCAAAACTAAATATTTGTGTACCAAAATAGATATTTATTTTCCACATTTAATTGTATTTAATTTACAAACTAAATATTTAGCTCATAACTAAATATTTAGTTATCAGCAAGCCAATTAGCTTGCTGATAAGCGGAAGTGAAATATCAAAATAAAAGCTGGGGTTTTTTCGACTGTAAACACCAATTGGAGGACTGAATCACTTCAGTTGTCGCTCAAGTAGGGGTTTCTTTTAAAATATATAATTCATTCTTTTCTTCTCAACATGTCCAACATGTTAGCTAAACACTGTTTTCACAGCTTACTCATGTATCTAGTTGTCAAGCCAGAATACTTCTGATTTATGTTTTATTTAGAGCTATCAAACTTTTTATACAAACAGCATAGAGTCATATTCATATAAATTTTCCCTTACGACGGAATAAGCACAAACTTTGATAGATGCCCATTTTGCTACATATTATTTTAAAGTTATATTAAAAGAATTGCCAAAGTCGAAAACATCTGACCTAACATAAAGCTCATCCAAGTCATGACAGCCGGTATCACTTTATGGCGATAATCGTTTTAAAAGGATCGAAAACGGCAGTCATCTTGAAAACTGACAGTCATCCTGAAATTCACAAGGCTAAAGGAAAATGTGAAAAATATGCAACGTAAGCAAACAAATTTTTATGCTTGTATCCACACTTCAAATATTTTTACAGTAACACGCTGCCACAAAAGTAGCTTTACTGCAATAGTTCTCCCAGTCAGCTGTACTGAAATTCACCAACTGGTTTTCAAATGGCCACTCTACGCTTGACTGAATGTGAAATTAAAACAACAGACACCCACCTTCTTCAATCTCGTCCCACCAGATTTTGACGTAGTCATCTCGGTCTGAACGGGACTGCTCATGGTAGAAGCCCAGCGCGTGGAGAAGCTCGTGTTGCACTATAGCCTTGGTGTCACACCGGGCTCCAATGGACACGTTCTGGCCTGTCCCGTCGTCTCCAACGTAAGACCAGCAACTGCAGGGTTTACAGAGGAAGCAGTAAGTACGTTTCTGTTTCTCTTGAGTTTTATTTAACTATTGGGCAAATGAGCATCTTCGTATCTATGTATTACTTAATGACTGGCCCATAAAAGTTAAGCAACAACCTAGCCAGCTACAAAGCTAGTCCCTCACCCAGAGAGCTTGACGAAGGAGATGTAGGTGGATTCTCCCTCATAGGGTTTAAAATCCACGCAGGATCTCAAGCGGTATTCCTCAAACGCTTGAAGAATTACACCCTTAGCGTTCAGATCTAAATCAAAAAGGAAAAAGGAATTTGTTTCCTTTTGTGTTTCATCAAATTATGACAATTTGTTCAACGTGTGCAAATGTGTACCTAAGGAATCAGTTAGGATGTAAGGTATGGGAAACTTCCATCTTCTTGTTTGATCAAGGATGGCGTTTCTTTTTGGCTACAGAACACCGTGCAAGAAAAATCAATATCTGACTTATGGACAAATGCTTTCTACACATCCTCTCCGCTCACTTACATTGACAGCAATGTCTCCCTCAAACAGATGTGTCAACCCTGAAATGTCGGCAATAAAATGAAAGTTGTGTGTTAGGTAGTGGAAGTTATTTAGACCACATCAGTGCAGAGAAAATCAACACAGAATACCTCTGTTAATTTCAAGAATGTCATCTCCAAGTTCACCGGCGTCTGCTTCATCATCTACATGATAAAGCCAGTGTTACACCCCCAAAAAAGTATCCAACAAATTGCATGATTAATGTGGACGATTAGACACCAACCGGTTATTGTCGGAGCAGCCTGCACCTAGCACACAACGAGAAGGTCTTCTCAATCCAAAATGCTCAGCCAAAACTTTACTTTCAACTTTGTATAGAAAAGTGAGATTCATTACCTTTAAAATGGCAAAAACACCGATCAGAACAGCAATTTTCTTCAATCTGCCTTCAGGTCCCATGTTGAACAGAAGCATGATTCTCTGACTTTGTAAACATGTCAGTCAAGAAAGCAGCCGAGGAGGAACTTTGATCAGGGTTGTTATTTTTAATGAGTAACTTTTTTTGTGTAACTTTCAAAGCTGACAGGGCATGTGGAGGCGATAACAGCCATAAACTGTAAACTATGAACCGAAGATGTGCAGACAGTGACAGTCACAGCGAGATGGAGCAATACAAAGATTTTTGTCAACTACAAAACTGCTTGGGGTTTTGCTTTGAGTGTTAGAAAGCCGAATCCTATTTTTGTCTAATAAAACTTTGAACTAAAGCAGCAAGTTCTTGTCTGTACTTACACTTTGTAACAAAAGAAAAAAACGTTAGACCCCCCCAAAAGAATGCCACAATTTAGATGTTATCTGCTACAAATGCAGACGGGTAAATGTCTTAAGTGTTTAGGAGTCTGGGATTTGAGAGGGTTTAAAGCTTTTATTGGGTGACATTTTGTAAAATTATTGTTGTTAACAATTCTCTTGCCTATAGAAGAAACATGTCATATCACCATGAATCTTCTGGGAATTAAAAGAAAAACTACTGGGATTGGTAGATGTCTAAGAGCTTGACAGATACCTATCGCCTAATTTAGCTGACTTTAGCTTGTGAGATCAGCTTAAAATGAAAATGTTCACCTCAGTCGGATGAACACATCCGTGACTGTACAGGCCTATCAACATTCAAATCACATCTAAACCACACTTTTCCAGAACATCTTGTAATGTATGACTGTTGTCCTGTTTTTTTTTTTTTGTTGTTTTTTTACATGCTATTTATTTAAGTGTTGTCCTTTTATGACTGTTTGAGTTTGTAATTTTACTTGATTCCTGTAGCATGTGTAGAAAGGTGTTATGCAAAAAAAAGTATTATTATTATTATTATTATATTATGTAAATGGTTACTAACAGCCTTCAATTTCGCAACAGGAAGAATATATGTTTGCTGTTGTTGTGTCCAGACAGGTAATGTTGGCTCCAGCTCGCTGTTAAGCTGTCAAAAGCAGTGAAAACATTGAGATTTTGTGACAGTGGCATTATTTTCCTGTGTATCGGAGTTTCTTATAATTGCTTGAAAAAAAAATCACGATCAGGCGATCCTGAGAGTTGGAAAAGTGTACTTAAAAATCAGCTGAACCAGGCAAAACTGGAAAACAAAGGTTTGCTATGACAAAAAGGTAAAAAATAAATAATGTTTTGGTATTATTTATAAAAACAACTGTTATAAAAAGCAAAAAGGGGGCTAACACTTCATTAATAAAAACGCCATGTGGTTAAAACCTGAATTTAAAGCTGTTAAAACCATAAATATTAGGCACCAATTGTGTTTGATTTGTTAGTGGGAGATTTGGCTAACCTTTTGACCTTTAAACATTCATTAATATCTTGAATATCTTCAAAACAAAACAGCAGAGTTCTTGGATATCATGCTTGATTTTGTGAAAGCGAAGGGGTTGGTTGACATTTCATAACCTCAGGAAACATTTAATACTTTTAAAATAATAGCGGCACAAACATTTTTGCTGCATAAATGGTTGACACTGATTTCATTTGATATGAAGAAGGTACAGGGGGCCAACTCGTGTCTGTGTGCAACTTTCTAGTCAGTGTCTGTTTACATCTCACCTAAAGTAAGAAAAATGTAGAGGAACAATTTATTAGTACTTTGCGTAGGTATTTGTTAAGACCCCTAGGGTCTTCTTTTTTTTTCTTTTTTTTTTTGCTGAACCACAAAAGCATCAAATCTATTAAACACATTTTTTCTTTAAGATACATATTCCTAAGTGACTCAAAACAAATGTATCAAATCTTTATGGAACACCAAACCACATTCTTGTTTAAGGCTTTTATTGACATTTCTTAATGCATTGTAATATCTTCTAATACATCTTGTGCCGTCATCTTCACAGATGTTTCTTCTCATTCCAGCTCCATGTACTCCAATTAAGTGCTTCAAAAACAAAAACAAACATTTCACAATGTTTGTTGGTGGAACATTAAATAAAATAATACAGTTTGTAATTACTTACCAGTTTGTTGTGTTATAAAATCCTTAGTCATGCGACACAATAGGAACTTCTGTTTTGATGAGTGATGTTATGTCTATAGAGAAGGAAAAATTTTGTTTGCATTGTGGGAGAATTAGATCTCAAACTTTTATTGATTGAGTCAAAAAAAAAACTAACCTTCAAAATCAGCAAAGATGATGAGGTCATCATCTTTGAGGTAATTGCGCCGCCTGAGGTCAAAGTACTTGATGAAGTTCCTCCATCCCCGTGATGTGCCTCGGTAGCACTGACAGGAGGAGTCATACTTGCCGACCTTGGAGGGATTATCCCACAAATACTGTCCATCTGATGATACTAAAAGCAACAAGAACAGAAACACAGTGAGGAACAGGATTCCACACCTTGAATGATGATGTAGAACAGCCTGTGTTAGACAGGTAACTAACATTACCGATGAAAGCAGGTATAAAGATCAATGTTAAAAAAATTTTGTCAAAGTAAATTCTGTCTCCCAAAGTGGCATCCAGTTACTGCTAGCAAATTAAGTTTACACCCAAGCTGCCATTGGTCTGTCTTCATCTTGCTCTCTTCTCCTCGCCCTGAAATCCCATGGTAGCATGGTGTACCTCTGCAACAGCTAATGTGGGAAATGACAACATAGATGTTGTCCACCTGGCGTTAGGTTAAATTGATATAAGTAGTAAGTTTGGTGTTGTTTCTATTAGGCGGTTCCTTTGATGAAGTAAAATCACAGGGTGAGTACATCTTACATTGGAATTCCATCATTTTTGCTGTGGTTTTTACTGTCATGTTGGTCCTTTTTCCCTCAGGGCAAAGAGACGTACTCACTCGTCATATCAGTGGTGAGGCTGCGAGCAGAAGACATCCTTTGCAGAATATCTGGGTCTTGGTCCATCACCACCAAGGTGGCTTGTCGGTTGACAGCTGGCCACTTCATCACAGCATCGTTCTCCCCACTGGTCAGGTGGAAGTAGAGCCCTACATAGTTCCCAGTGTAATCACTGTAACTGCTCAGTGGCATGATACGTATGCCGTAACCGTAGCCTTCGCGGCTGTAGAAGCGAGGGCTGTCAAGAACAGTGTCGACATTAGCCGTTTCCATGATCTTGGAGAAGTTACGGATTGTCCACACAGCGTTTGGGCAGTGTGTCTCCGTCAGGCTGATGTCGTCGATGTAGATGCCTCCAGTGGAAGAGGTGGGGTCTCCGCGCGTGGCTTGGAAAGCATAGCGAAACTTAACGTCTATCTCCAATGGAACATGGGCAATCTTCCAAGAGTGTTCAGAATCGGCTGGATAGAAAGCAAAGGTTAATGTTTAAGAAATAGCATAGTAACAAGGTTAATTTAAAGACATTGTTCAATATTGAGCAAGAAGTTCTGATCAGGAAAAATTCTTCCACATTTACTACTTCAAATGTAAACACTATTTTGGGGAAGGCACTAAACATGGCTCATAAGTATTATTGTGGGTTTTTTCCTGCAACAATGTGAAAAATATACTTTTATCTGTAAATAGATTTTTACTCTTGACCCAGAAAGACATTAGCTTGATATGCCAAAATAAAAAGGGAAATAACTGTTTGGTCTTGTGCTGTTAGCTTAACCTAAATAGCAATTTATAGAAGTTGTTACCATGATCAGCCATCACGCATTGACAAATTCAGTTTTAGAATTTGTCAATGTGTGCAAGCCAGCATTAACAATTCGCCTAATTTAGCATAAAGTCTAATGGCAGCTGGAAGGGAAAATCTGTCTTAAACAGTTGATAAAAATCCATATCTGAAAGTTTACCTTTTAAGTCATTAGTGTTGATTACTCAAAATAGGAATGTGAGAAAAAAGTATTACATGTTAAATTTATTTATCAGCCTGTAATTGATGTATATCTTGTAGAAAACTTTACATACAGTGGACTTCCACCTATTTTTAGATTTTTCTGTAGAACATAACTCCAAATTATTTGCAGAGAATTTGCCTGTTCTTAAATTTTTTTGTAGAGCACATCTAAATTATTTGAAAGAAAATGCAGTTTGGGGAACAGAGATACCTAGGCCCAGTAACACTTGACACGCTTTAGGCTCCTGGAATGTTACGGCAGCCAAAAGGTAGGTGTTGTTCCATCAGGATAGCCTATTTGAGAGTTTTTAAAAATATCTTAATTTGAATACTATATTTATTCACTTGTGCACCTGTTTCACTGTGGCTCATACTGTCTGCATGCAAATCGGATTAGATAAGCTTCAATGAATTTCAAGGAAAAACTCCTGTTAGCGACTCTGAAACTTGTCCCGTTTACCATAGAAGGTATGTATTTTCCTCATTTTGCGGACAGTGCCGGTGCCGTCGTCTATCTTGGCCCATACAACTAGCTTGTCTTGGGCGCTTCCAGTCATCTTGTAGAAGAACTGCAGACACTGGAGCTTCCTTTTGGGGTAAAAGGTTCGGGATTCTAGTAGAGCAGACTGCAGAGGGTCTCCGGTCCGGGTGTTGAAGTACATGAAGTATCCTGCATCTGGAGATAAGTGAAAGGGGAGTCTTTTAAAAGTCTGAACTTCAGTTTTGTTGGGTTTTAGAAGTGAACTTCTTCAACTCTGACCTCTGCACCTTCCCAGGAGCGTATGATCCTCATCCCCTGCACTGCTCTTCAAATGGACCCAGTCAGCATCGTCATTAGAAGACTGGATCATCCCACAGATGCTTGCATACTCAAAGGAACACTGATCCAGAAGGGTGAGAGGCCCAGCTATGGTAAAAGAGAGGGGCAACTTCAATGTTTATTTCTGGGAATTTATATTTCTAGCTAGAAAGTCCATAAGAAGCTGACTTTGCAAAATATACATACAGCAGTTATACATCCGGTTGAGCCTCAGGGTGTCCATCTTGCTAAAGTCAAGGTATTGGCCGATGATGTTGTAGAACTCTGGGATTTTGGTGGTGATTGTGGGAATGGATTCATTCTTGTTGAAGGAGAAGGGTCGGTAATGCATAACAGATTCATAGTCATACGCCGTGTTTTGATCGGTGATGAAGTCATCGTTGTATTTGTTGAAGTTGTGCTCAAGTCCTGCAGAGGATTTTATCTTTACGTCAAACAACTGAAAAACATTCAAACTATCATTTCATTCTTCACATATTCAGGTGCCGGAGGTACCTGGTGTCACCTGGTCCAGCCAAATGTCAACATAGTCATCTCTGTCTGTACGAGACTGTTCATGGTAAAATCCCAGAGCGTGCAGCAGCTCGTGTTCAATCACAGCCTTATGGTCACAGCCTGTTCCCAAAGATAAGATCTGACCATTCTGCTGGTCGCCAACGCTTGAGAAGCACCTGACAGGAGAGGGAGCTGGTTAAAGGCAGAATGTCCCATCAATACAAGTCACTCCAGTGATGTTTGTTTCTGCGTTTCCATTGGCCATACAGTTGCGCAAATTGGAATTACGAAAATAAATTAGCTTAATGGAAACACGTTTTCTAATAAAAAGTTTTGATGTGGTTTTGTTTAGCCACATGGCTCGAAATTTGTTTGTTGTTGGGTTTTTTTTGCTAAACTAATGGAAACACTTTTTTTCGTGTCACGCAAATCACTTGATCAATGATCCGATGCTGATGAAAGACGAAAAAGATGACAGGAAGTGGCAGGAGGATGATGGGGCGCTATGGTTTTTCTATGACTTAGCATGTGAACAAACGTATTTATGTGTGACTTCTTATTCAACGGAAACACCACAATTTCGAAATTGTGGGGTTTTTTTAACATTAGCGGGATATTGACAAAGTTTTGCACACAAAACTACAAACTACTGTCACAGTACGATGAAAAGGGTGTTGCTTGTGGACTGATGTGATAAAATTGTGAATTTTTGAAAGGTATGTGCCCCATTGCATCTTATTTAAAACTAACCCATTTGAAAAGAACATATTAGGTTTTCATGGAACAGTTCAGAATGCTTATACCATTTTGACAGATTTGACAATTGCAAAAAATTGTCAAAACTTCTGGATATAGCTCGATATTTTGGACATGGAGTGAACAGAAAAGACAGTTACTGCTTTACCCTCCCCTCTTCTCAAACTTGATGTAAGTTTTCTCTCCCTCATACGGCTTGAAGTCAACACAAGACTTGAGACGATACATCTCGAACGCCTGGTGGACGCAACCTTTAGCATTCAGATCTGAACAAAAGAAAAAGGAACTGACAGGATGATCAAGTACAATGTGAACAACAAACATCTCAGGAATAATTAATGGTCTTTATTGTCACTCACAGGCTCTAAAGATATTGATAGATGTTTCAGAGCTGCTAATGTATTGGTTTAAATTCTCAGTCAACATGGACAATTCATTTCCAGGTCTTTAAAATAATAATAATAATAATATATATAATTAAAGTAATTTTGTTTTCATCTTGTTTTCAACATCTTTATTCCATGAGGGAACTAAACAGTCGCACAGCATGACAGAACCCTCACCATGCTCTATTATGGGTTTTAAACTTAGTTCTCTAGGACTTATCTCACTGTGTTTCCTACCAATTGATTTGTAAATAACAGGTTTTATTTTAGAAACTAGTGTTTCATTTAACCTACTTTTCTCTCTCTGCCCCATTTTTTCTGGATTTGTTCAAAGGTTCAGTCACTGAAACTCTGGAAGTTAAACTTAGCTGAAGCAATTTAAATTACTTTAAATGATGCGTGGTACTGCATCCAAAGTAAATCCCATGTAAATTTCCCTTTGCTCTACATTGTAAGCTATCAGTTGACTTAATATTTCATTCAGCAATATTTAAATGTTAACCTACTTTTACAGCATTTATTTCTCTGGAATTTATCAATTCTGTTCTTTGAACTCAATCAACTACTCATATGTTTGAATACAATCATTCAGTGAGAGTATCCTCCGCTTTATATGAGCTCACCTAAATCATCCCCAAGAATGTAAGGGATTGGAAATTTCCACCTATATCTTTGGTTGACCAGGGCATTCTTTTCTTTCTGCAACATAAAGTTACTTAAGTAAAACACCCAATCAAAAAACACACTATTATCTCAAAGAGATGTTGCCCTTTAGTCTCTAAGGAGTACAAGGCCTAACAGCTCTCAATAATTACTGACATTGACGTGATTTAGCAAAAGAAAAATCGTCTGGTTCCAACTTACAGGAAGCAAAATGTCTCCCTCAAAGAGGTCAGCATCAGAATCTGCAGCAAAAGTGACCACGATTCAACGTCTTTGTTTTAAAGTTAATGTTATGAAGTCAAGCACTGTCACTGCTTACCAATGTTTAGGATGGGGTTCTCATCTTCGCCATTCTCGTACACCTCTGCAATACATACACATGGGTTTGTTACCTGACAAATTGTATCTTATTGTTATAAAAAAAATCATAATAGAAATTTTCTCCCATTTTACGTACCGTGTACTTCACTGAAACGCGGTATCTGAACAAAGCAAATCCAGTAAAAGTGAGTGCAATTAAAACCAGTAACACTCACTATGAATTCTGTATATATTCAGTACTTACGGTGAAGGATGTAGTCAAAACCACAAGCCCCAGCAGAAAGAGTCCTCTCTCCATTGTGATAGAAAGTGTGTGTGACTAAATGTTGCTGCTGGTTTAAGTGTGCCCTCCAATGTGTTCGAAGGGGATCAGGTTTATGGTGATGAACCAAAGGACTTTGACTCACGCTGTTACTGATTGTTACAGCAAGTAGTTCTCACATGTGCACCTGCTTGTTTGTTGTTGAACTGTATCTGATAGGGTATTATCTAATCTAACTGCTAGCATCTTATATTGTGCGCTAATGTTAACTAGCAACATAAATCCAGATGACTAAGAAGACTATGAGATATTCCACAGTGAATTTCAAAAACACAAAACACCAGCTGACTGTAAATCCTGGTGAAGTTTCCTAGGAGTGTTTAAGTTTGTTTAGATTCAGCAGATTTCGATTGGCGAGTTTACAAGAAACTTATACCAGGTGACTATGGCTTAAAAGTGAAAAAGGACAGATATTTGATTAGAAGATTGTATTAAATGACTGGAAAACTAGTGGTTCCTATATTCACTTTTTGACTCGACAGCCTTTTAATTTAGGTGAAAGAAGGAAGTAAAGAGCCCAATACACCGGGAATTTCTAGAGGCCTTGAATTCCTCTATATCTTTCAGAAGGGCATTTTTGTTGATTTCAGAAACAGAACAGAATGTCTGGTCATTTAAATAAACATGAAAAGCAGTTTTGATTTCTTTCAAATGGTGAAATTGTTTAACAGTTGTTTTTTCTTTCAATTTGATAAATATAAATTCATAGTTTGAGGGGTTTTTTTCTTTTGCAAATTGAAAGCACAGTTGACAGACCTACCCTCACAGGGACAGGGATAAGGAAACGCTCTACACTCCACGGCCAATTAAATGTACAAAAACAAAAGCTTCTCTGCGTTCAAAGGCAACCGGCTAAAATTGTGAGGTCATTGCAACAAGCGTTAACTTACATCCAGCAAATGTATAATAACAGAAGCAGAAGATGTGTGTTCCTTCAAAGTTCCGGGAAATCGGAACTTTGAAATTACGATTTCCCAGTCAAAAAGTGAACTGGAACGCATTCCGAAGTCGGACTTCCTACTTGAAAAGAGGGAGCAACTCCGACTACCCTAGTTCTGATTTGTAACGTCGACTTTCATTTCAGTAAGCTGATGGAAACACGTTTTATTAAAAGAAAAGCTTGTCTAAAATTAATTAGGCTACTAGCGCTTGCGACTCTAAATTGAAGAAATTAAAAGCGGTGTCTGCTGATCGAAAAACAAAGCTTAAAATGATGGTTTTAAAAGGTATTGCGAACAGTGTCCACTATGGAACTGGAAGGCTGTCAAACCCAGCTCAGAGTTTTGACTTCAGAGGCAAACGAAACGCAGGTAAAAGCTGGGTCCGGACCAGCCTAGCATTACCACAGTAGACTAGAATGCTAGCCTCTCCTCCCAGCTACATCTGGCCTAGCTGCAACAAAATGCAGCGTTTTTTTTAGGTTCAGTCAGTAAAAATTAAATGTAACGACGCAGAAAGGCAGTTTGGGGTCTGAATACTCAACACCCTAAATGTTATGCATACGTTGCCAGGAGGACGAGGTGGCCGAGTGGTTAAGGCGATGGACTGCTAATCCATTGTGCTCTGCACGCGTGGGTTCGAATCCCATCCTCGTCGCATTCAAGTAACTTTTTCTTTTTTTAGCCCAAATCGAAATAAATTTTTTCCTGAGGAGATTGTTACAACCACTAGGGAGAGAACTAAAACATGCAGGATGCGAGGACCGACTTTGGACACCCCTGCTTTAGAAAAATCAGCCTATGGTTTTCTAGAGAACCAGGAAG
>NW_006800152.1:187257-228122 GCF_000485575.1 Poecilia formosa
GCACGCGTGGGTTCGAATCCCATCCTCGTCAGAATTAACTTACTTTTTTTTTTTTTTTTTTTTTTTTTTTTTTTAGCCTAAATCGAAATTAAATTTTGCCTCCCCCACCCCCATCATTTAATCATTATTTGGACTCGGTCTCTCGAATGTATGAATGTACGTATGATTTGCGCTATCCACAAATCAGGTTCTGTTAGAAGTTATAAAAAGATACGGCCTGCACATGTTCTTGTGTAATGCTTTTTATGACTTTTGTAGAAAGTCGTATAAAGATCTATATCCAGGTTTTACACACCTGCATTAAATGATGGCTTATTAGAAGGCCTAAGCAGAACATTGACTTGCTGAGGAGATTGTTACTACCACTAGGGAGAGAACTAAAACATGCAGGATGCCGGTCCTCTGTAGGACACCCCTGTTTTAAGCTATTGTGCGGTCACATTTCTTTCAAAAGCAAGTATCAAAATGAACTGCCTTTAGTTCAGCTTGTTAAATGGCGCCCTCTGCAGTCACAAAATCTGACTGCCACGCTACTTCCTAACAAAGTCCAAACAAGTCCTAACAAATTACATTATGTCACCACGTAATTTACGTACGGCTTGCACGGATGTTCATGGACAGAGGTGTTACCTAGACACTACTTTGTCACGTTGTGCAACACACGGAAGGTGTTTTTTACCTACAAATGACTAAATTTGAACTTTAAACTTCATATGTGAGATTTGTTTATACATTTGCCTTAATATGAACTATATGCATCATGAGATGTAAGACGTTTTCACCTTTCATCTCGGTGTTATGGAGGTTTAGGTTACCGAGGAACAAAGATTTGATCAACTATTTCTTCCTGGCGACGTCACCTAAAAATACATACTTACCAGTTTTAGTTGGTTTGATTAAATGTAGTACTTACCCGTACTACTGTCCTCGGTTACATTCATCGGGTTTTACTGAGAACGTAAAGCTATGAAATATACCGACGCAGTTCATGTTTTCCTATTTATTGCCATTATGAGCATTTCCCGTGGAAACCACAAGAGGGTGCTCACGTACCACAGATAGACATGGAAAAGCCGTAAACTTGTACGTTTTTTTTCACAGCAGTCTCACCAACGATGAGCTTACTTCTTGAACAGACACAAAATAAAGTTAATAAATATAAGAAGAAGAGGTCATTTGGGGTATGACATTCTCATGGCGTGATAACATTGAACAGTTTTATGATTTTAAAACAAAACAAAAAATGCATTTTATTTAAACAGAAAATTTCAGGTTTTATCTAAACTGCTGCTAAAAAAAACTTTTAACATTATTCAAGTTATACAAAGGTTCTCAATGCATATTTGTTATTTTTATTGTAATACAGTGATTCCTAAAGGACAAAATGGGTTCAAATCCCCCCTCTGTATTCAAATATAACAAATAATGTTTTGAGAATGTAAATATGCTAAGGTCCATGCTCCCAGCTGGCAGCTGCAACATTTTCTGCAAATTAATTTTTTTCATGACCTCACGGAAAACTTTGTCAACACTGTCAGACAAAAATAAATTATAAGATTATTTTTTATAAACTTCTTAATATTTTTACTGTCTGTGTGTCTTAATTTTTTTAATTGATGAATTCAGACATTTTACAGATAAATGCTTATCAAGAAACAAAATGAATATTTAAAACAAAAAACAACATAAACTCCATCTGATGGGGTAGACATAGCTGACGGTGGTGATGAACTGGTAAATACATTTGAAATACATTGTGAACTAATTCAAATCTTTCTAAATCTCTTAAAGTGAAATCTTTAAAAATAATAATAAAAGCGATGGCAAAATCCGATTCATCAAATCTGATTGCCAAGTCAGTAGATTTAATCCCCATGCAACAGACGTATCACATATTCTCCTTCAATAAAATCCATAACAGCTGGTGATAAGCGGTATACGCCCCTGGTGCTGCTCGTGCAGACTGGTGAGGATAGTTTTCTCAGTCTAACTAGAATATCGGAAAATGGCACAAAGCAGACGTCTCAACGACCTTGTTTTTGCTTGAAGCTAAGAGTTGGTCCATGAGGATGAAAAAATTCCACTTGTACATCTTGATGCTCTTTGTCCATTTGTACGGCTTTAGCCAGCCACCAGCTCCCATCATACAACAAGCTGATCTTCACTTTGGACATCACCAGGGTTTATCGCAGTCGTTGTCCTGCTGGACTCCTTCTACATTTCCTCCATCAACATTTCCAGTAGATTCTGAACTTTGGCAGTGATTGAACTTTCATGGACATCTGGGTCTCGTATCGGGTCACCAAAAGGGTGAGTGGCTGGACTGAAGCACTTGCAGATCTCTGCAAAATCATGAAAGTATTCCTACAATGGATGACATCCACACTGAGCTACACTTGATTAATGTTTCTTGTTCCTGGGATGGATTTCAGGGTTTGCATGAGGAAGGTGTCATAAGCCTGAAACTCATCATTTGTCACATATCACAGCTTGACACCACTTAAGCTGTTGGACACTATGTCAAAGAATACTTTGTCATCTACGATATCCTGACCTCTCAGCACAATACTGTCAGCACGTCTCTTCGCAGTCGCCCCAATGCCATCTGGAGCACTAATGCCATGTGATGTGGGGAAGAAATTCCATGAAGCTTTCTCAAATCCCAGACATTGCAGGACAACACAGAGGAGATAGAAGTTCTTTTTATTTTTATACTGTTTGCTTGGGCTATAAGGCTAAAAGTGGACAGTGTTTACGGTGGGATATCTGATATGAATATATGTGAGGATTTGATCCATATAGGTCCAGATGACTACAGCATTCTGATGCTCGGACTCTGAGATTGTGCAGAATCCTGCCTTTTCTTGCCCAGTGTAGAACATGCCTGTGTGAAGTGTCACCTGTGTGAGATTTTGTCCATAGTGATAGGATTGTACTTCTAAGCTGAATTTACATTGATATTTTTTATTTATCCATCTTCCACTCTCTTTCTCCGTCGTTTTCTTTCCTTTCTTATGAACTTCCTTCAGCTCAGGCTGACTATTCATTATTTCTCTTCTATCCTGATACTCCCTGTTCCTTGCCTTCTGCTGCTCCATATCTCTTCTCTGGCTATTCTAGCCTGAAATACATACAATTCTATAATCGGTAGAGTGTTTATCATGGGATAAGCATACACTTCCCTCAGGTAATAAACCACATCTTATTAATATTAAAGGACTAATAAATACATGTTAAATTTAAACCATAAAACTATAGAAGGTGTTGAAAATCAACAGAAACATATTTGAAAAGAAATACTTGACCCATATGAAGTACATTTATGTAAAACACATTAAAATGAGCAAACTGCACACTTAAGTGAGATTTGTCGACACCATCACCAAGAGTCAAAAATCTGATGGTGTGGCAAAATGCCAAACTACCTCCATTTATATGATGTTATTCTGAAGGAGGCCATATTGTACCTTGAAATCTTTACAATATACCAAAGAAGCATTTATGTCACAAAATTGCATCAACATTTTGTAAGTTGTTACTTGTGGTGTTGACAGAATATGGTTGTGACAAACAACTTAGGAATAAAAAAAAAGAAAAAACAAAACAAAAGAATAGCATAAGCTTACCAGAGCTAACTAGCCCTGTTAGCAAAGGAAGAAAAAGGAAGAGGTCATGGGGTCCTCAGAAGTTTTGATGCCCTCCAATAATGCCTGATTCTCAGGACACAATTTCAATTGATTTTGAAAATATAAAAAATGGTTTTTAACTCCATCTATTGATATTCATGAAATTATTTATTTGAATACTTATATTTAGTTGTCATGACATATTATGTTATAATTCTTTTAAATTATGATAATGTATTGAGTTCTGCTCCAGGACAAAGGCTTTTACAGACACCATCTACCTACTACATAGTTTAAAATAAATAATACTCAGCAAACTCCATGAAAACATACTTTGTTGTGGTGGCATTGCCAGGTTAGTTTCTTCAGTTATTTGAAGAAGTTATATTTTGAATATATTTTATTCAAAGTATGTACTTCATACAGCAGACATGTTCTGTCCCTCTTCTCGAGAATCAATAAATATTCAGACTTATGCAAAAATACAGAATAAATCTGGCTAAATATAGAAGAAGTTTCAAATGCTCACTGTGCATAATATGCTGATATTAGCTGAATGATTAGTCAGGCAATCTGCCGAGGTAGCAAGCCTACAGTCAGCTATTAACATACTCATATTTTTAATTTCACATGATTAATTTGTCTTTTTCTTCTGCATTAAAAAAGCGGAAGTAGTCCTATTGTTGCCAGCTGCGTTCAGCAATAGGTTGGGGAGGGGTAGATCTGCACCATTTTTTCCTTTTACTCCTTTTCACACAGAGAAAACATTGGACTCGGCAGCATTTCCTCTGGTATCTCCAGAACCGTAGGAATGTGTTTTATGTAGTTCTGCCACCTACATCGGTTTCCTCGGTTTCCTCAGTGTCTTTGCTTTCTCTCAAAACACATTTGTTATAATTAAAGCATCAAACAGAAATCCATATTGCACATCAGGTTTTCACATTCCTCTCTATTTTCAGTTCTTCAGCTTTACAACTAGTTATCCTCGTCACGTTGATAGGCTCTGTTTTGGCATCCTTTGTGTTTATCTCCATGTTTGTCATCACGGCTCTCACTAGGATCAGGGGGTCTGCTTGCGCCTCCCGTGGCTCCATAGTGACTCCCTTCTAGCCCAGAGGAAAGGTGAGCGTTCTCTGCCTGCTCCTCCACATGATGACCTGTAATCTTTGAGAAGGTTGGGAAAACTTACAAGCCCTGAAATACAAAGAATATCCTGCTTATGCTGTAAAATAATTTAGAAATCATTTAAAAGTATCTGGGTACGTGGAGTTAATGGAGCTGGACATAAGGTACTGGATATAATCTAGAAAACTCTATCCTGAACACCATCATCATGCTACCACATGGTGGTGGTAGTGTGATGATGTGGAGGTGCTTTTAGGGTATGTCTCATAATCATTGGCCACTTTTGCAGCCAATCCTGGCAAGTGATTGGTTTCCATGGGAGGTAATTCACCAGAGCCCAGAGCCAGAACAAGCAGTTCCCCTCCAAAACAGTTGGTGGCAGCAGTTCTATATGCTTAAACAGCATATATTTGTAGATGTATGTATTTATTATTATTATCTAGTGAATTAGTTTGGAAAAACAATCGTAGTGCTCCAAATTGGTCCAGGCAGCAGTCAGTTGTTGGACACCCAAATGGAAATATGTGGCTCTGCCGCTGTGTGGTAGTGACAGACTTTCAGCTGTGACTGCAGGAAGAATTTGATTCTATACTATATTAAATCAGGTGAGCTGGATAAAGACTCACTGCTTCACAGCCATGCTATACATTGTGTCGGCCTGTTGCACAAAATCACAGACCACTCTGATTAGATTTCAGATATTCCTGAGCTGTAGGTTACCTTCTGCTCACGGTAATGTCGATCTACAGCGTATTGATATTTGGCTCCATTCAGCCCAAGAGCGCCGGCCAGTCTCTTTCCAAGGAAATCACAAGCTGGTTTTAGAAAGACAAAGAGCGTCTCATTAGTCTTCCTGTTTTTAGTCTGATGACTTCTGTGGCGCTACATACCCAGCAGTGACATCCTCCCAACTAGAATGGCAACATTCTTGAACGACAGCCGGCCCTGAGGAAGAAACATCTATCTCATGATCTACCACTTTGACTTCCAAACAGATTTCATCCTCTGAACAGATTCCCACCCTCCCCGTTGGCTCTTCAAAGGGGGTTCTGTGTGACTTCTGCTCCTCTGCTTCATCTTCTTCAGAGTCCTCCAGCTCCAGACTTTCACCACTGGAGAAGTAGACGATCCTCTTCTGCTTTTGCAAAGGTGGACCGTCAAACTCTGTCTCCTGGTCTTGCGGAGAAACCTGACGGATTAGAGAGATTTTTGCATAAACTTTTATTTCAAAGAGAAACACCAAGAGTTGTTCTTACTTATTCCACAACTCACTTCCTGGTGGCTGTCTGTGTTCATTCTTCAGGCGATAAGAGGCCTGTCTTTATGGCGCAGTGGGGAATGCCACAGCTGCACCGAGTGCATCCATCAACGCCGAGTGTCTATGAAGAAAAACCAACTGCAGGATACCAGATGAGTCCTGAAACCTGAGAGGACAAACACACCAGAGCAAATTGTCTCATGACGAGAGCCGTCACTGGCTGCTGTGTTTGCTTCTTATGCCGAGGAGGCCGGGCTTATAGCCGAGGAATGTCAGTTTACTGTCACGTCTGTTTGCCAAACGTTGGAAGCGTACTGTCTGACGCACTACGTTTGAGTCACACCCTCTTTTATTCCTCATGGCATAAAAAGGACTTAACATGGGGTCATAAAACAAAACAAGGCCAGGTTTTGGTTGTTAACACAAACCATCACTCATTCCACCCTCAGCTGTTGCTGACAGTGCATGTGATGTCATCGGTTCCATCGTTGCTAAGATCCAGACACATTTGTGGCCGTATCTGATGATTTTATTCATGCCTCACTCTCTGCCATGCTGCCAACATCTCAACAGTTTGTCAGCAGAGGAAACAAGACATTGGATATTTACTCAGATGTCAAGGATTCCAACATCTCCAAACCAAGACCTCTGCAGGGCAAATCACATCACAACCTCATTTTTCTCTGCTCTGAATATAAACGTATAGTATAATTCATTAAATTATATTGCATATAATTTAGTATATACAATATATGTGTATATTAACATATTGTATTAAAAGAAGTGAATAGTTCACTTCTTTTCTTTTTCAAACAGAAAAGCGGTAAACTATTTTTCTCTTGTCGTCCTGCTACTGACTACTTGTTTTCTTTCTTTTAAAAACCAGTTTGAAATAAATAAATTAAACTAATCCCTTGTATACAACTGAGAAATAAATAAATCTGTTATAAACATAATATAAAACTACTATAATAGTGCACACTGCAGTGGGGCATATAAGTAAACCCAGATAACATTTTCAGAACAGCTGCAGGTAACTGTTATTTTATTTTACTATTGTGTAATATGCATTTCATTTTTTTAATTTTGTCTTTTGATATATATGGTCTTTGTTAAAAGCTATAAAATTAGATTAAGGCATATTAACATTATGTTTCTGCTCTGGTTGGTCATATTTATCTTCAAAAAAGAAAAGCGAGAGAAAAAAAACCTTCCAACTGCACATATTCCAAAACCAGAGGGAGTAATTGCCCAAATGTAAAATGTCTCAACCAACATAATTGTGAACAAAACTTACATTATGACTGCATTAAGATTTGCAAAGACAACACGTAATAGACGGAAACTTTTCTGACTGATTTAATACCATATGAGTTACATTTTACATGAAGGACACCACATAAGGAGGAGGAAGAAGAAAAGGAAGGAGTTCACACTTCAGCAACGCTGTAGCACCCTCATGAAGAATGGATGCGCACAATTAGCACTGGGCCGACTCCTGCGGTGCCTCAAGAAGCTAAATCAGGTGCTCCAAGTGCAACGAATGACATGTCTAAACCAGCTCAACTTTAAAAAAGTTGAGCAGAGAGGTTCCAATGTGCTATGAATACATCAGGGTGGGTTAAGTTAGTGGATGGAATCAGCTTTATACAGTCTATACAAGTTTCCAGCGGTTACTAACTTACTGATTTAGATTTCATTGTCAAAGCGGGCAGAGCTCAGACAGCTGGGGCGACTCAGGTGAAGCTGCTCTGCAGAAAAATCTAAAACTACTGCAGAGGCAGATTCTGCTGTTTCTTTTAGAGCCACTGATGACTACATGAAGACCCAGTCCAAAATATACCAGGTCTTTGTGGCATTTACATTTACAAAGTTACATTTTCAAATAAAAATAGTAGCATAACATGATAACCAATTTGAGTTAAAACAATTGTTCCTCCTGCTTTGAAATAATTCCCACATTCTAAGTTGTAATATTGTTATCGCCAACACTTTGTAATATTTTGAAATACAGCCAGAAGGAAAATTATAGAAAACACAACCCAAATAAATTAGTAGTAGTTTGCTTATTGCAGGAAGCGGGCATCGATGTTAATCTGCTCTAACAGTACATGCTTCTGTTAGCATGCTAGCTAGTTTTAAAAAGAGTGATGGGTTCGGTTTGACTGTTTATTTTTGACTCATTGTCATGTAACTTGAGTTGATATTTTACTGGCTTTAGGTGTTCTTTAAATTAGAAAGCTGGAGGTTTAATAATTCTGGATGCTTTTCTAGTTGTTCTTATAGTAACCTCTTTTAAGCTAGATGGCTAGCCGTGCACAGCAACAAGTGGTGTAGGGAGAACTCTGATTGTTGCTACGGATATTCTTGTACATCTCTCTACAGGGACTTTAAACTGTAGGGACAGTTGAACAGAAGATGTTGGCGACTGTTTAATACGGTGATATCAATAACAGACCATCACCCAGTCAGTTCATACCTACAGAACAGGGTGCCTACTATAGACAACAGCTACATGGTTAGCATCGTATGCCGAGTTCTAATGTCCGTCAAAAACATTGGATTTCAGCTGCACTGAACTCTATGCTAAGTGTTAGATTGTCTCCTATAACGTTCAAGAACCAAAACATATCAAACAGGCTCACATAGGTGTCTGAGTTTTAACCTCAATGTAATATTTAGCCATATCCAGCAATAATAGGGTCTTCTTAAAGGAACAGTACATGTAGAAAACAGCTTAATGTCGCATACAAAAAAGAAAAACTACAATACATGTGATCTAAATCAAATAAATCATCAACGACTACAGCTAAAACAAAGTAAATTCACCATCAATACACACAGTTCTCTTGGATTTCTTGTCATTGTAAATGATTGGATAATGTCATAGTGGGAAAACGCCTCAGCTCAGATACTCTGTATTCAGGTAGTACTCAGAAGGATTGTATGTATGCTGTTACTCAGTCGGGATAAGTTATGTCTGTAGTGATGAACATTCCAAACAGATGTTTCATAGTTGGAGTGCAATAAGTGCTTTTCTTCGGTTGAAATTCTGGATCGTGTTACAGAACTGAACACATAAAACTTGTTTCTCTTCCTGCAGCTCAAAGGTCAGGGTGGTTTGGTCCACCCATCTGTCTCCTATTAACCGGTCTTAGAGAATTTACTGTCTTGGACAGAGTGAACTGCACCTGGTAAAAGTTCTAATCCCAAAACAAGCCACAATATTCCCGTTCGACAACACACATGGTAAACACACTCACTGCATGCCTTCAATTCAACTCCAGAGGAAAATCAGATGGGATGGGCTTTTCTTTTCTTTTTCTTGGACTAGAGCTTCAACTTGCCATCTTTTTCAGGTTTCAGCACACAGATGGGAGTGGATTGTGGGCCTGCCTAGCATACCGTCCGGAGCAGATTTTACACGAGTCAGATTGTTCTGGTAGTGGATCACATCCAAATATAAAGAACATGTTTCAGCATGAATGTAAAATACCATGGATTAATAGTGGGGGGGAAAAGTCTCCTATGAAGGAAGATAAACAGACGCTGTCTTTATAAACAATGTTTCTTCAGCAGGGTGATGCCAAGATGGAGGCTCTAGGACAGAACACAGCCTGTGTCCTTCTGGGGCTTCAAATCAGGCTCCTTCACCGGCTTCACCTCCTCTTCCTTGGGCTTGGCCTGGTGGGACAGTAGAGCACAGTAAGACATGAACACTGCATCAGGTCAGCTTTTAAGAAAAGCTGTTTAGCATGTCTGAATCAAGCCGTATTAGCATAACGTGACTTGAAGCTGCAGTCTGAAATTTTACAAAGATGTGTTTTGTACATATTTCTCAAAGTTGTTAATGTCTTGACAGCAAAATGTGAGACAGACAATATGTGAAATAATCCTTGTTGTCCTACTGCTCTCTGCAGAAATACACCACTGCCAATCAGAGCAAAGAGGAGGATCTTAAAGCTGCCAATCATCCTCATGTACATACTTCTTAATTTGATAATGGCGGAGAAACAACTTATTGTTTATCCGCCATCATCATCCTTAGCTGTTCGTGACAGACTCTGTTGTGTGGAACCAGCTGTAGTGTATCAATCAATTTACCTGGTTAAATAAAGGTTAAATAAATAAAGAACATAATAAAAAGCACATGAGGGGGTGAATAGCTTGTACACGAGATGATTGTCAGCTCTAAGACCCTCCTCTTGGCTCTGATTGGTTATTTCTGACCGAGCTGTATATTTCTGTGGATGGCAGTAGGACAACATGGCAAAGACACAGGAGCACAATTTTTTTTCACAGATTACCTGTCTCATCTACTCTCAGGACATAGTGACAGAGTTTTAACAAATATGCAAAATAATTATTTATTTATTTATTTATTTATTTATTTTACAAAAGTTGCCTACTGCACCTTTCAAGACTAAAGCGTTCTAATGATCTTGAAAGAAAAATTCTAACTAGGCTTTTATAAACCAGGTATTAGTAGATTACTGCATGAATTCATAAACCGACGGAGCACCTTGTCATTTTTGGCTCCCTTGGTGAGGTCGAAGGTGGCATAGACCTCAGGAGTGCACTGCTCGCTGAGGGGCGGCAGCTCGAAGGGGACCGGCTCCGCCAGACCGTAACTGGCCTTCAGCTCCAGCTGGGGAGGCTCAGCAGGAACCTTATGGAAGTATCTGTGGAACGACATCCAGGAGAACATTAAATAAACCAAAAAAACAGGAGAACTTTGGATTGTTCATGTTCTTCTCAGCAGTTTGCTACTGGAAAACTGACTAACGTTCAATCAGCTGCTGTTACTGTACAGTTACTGTATGGCCGAGAGTTTAGACAGCAACAATTGTTAAAACACTAACATGATGTTTTAAAATATCTCCAAAGATATTTTAGAAGTTTCAAAGACTTTTATGAGCAAATACTGAGAAAGAATATTATACCCAAGTTAATATGAATAGTAATTTAATGGATAATGCTACTGATGAAAGAGTGGTGGGTGTAAAAACAAGTTCATATTTCTACCCACTCCTTTGAACGTGTAAATATACATTGCTGTATATTTACACAGCAAAATACAGGGAATTTTGTTTGAAATTCTGTTTCTTTGTATATAACTTTTTATTCTTTTACTGTGCTACATTTAATAAACTCAAAATGTAACAGTGTTCTCTGGTTCATGTCAGACGGAGGTGTTTCAACGACAGACCACCAGAGTGCACTCCAGCTGAGTCAGCATTAAAATGTGTGCGTGTGTGTGTGTGTGTGTGTGTGTTTGTTTGTAATACCTTGTGGGGACGATTTTCCTGACATATGCTAAGTTGTGGGGACCAATTGCTCCTCGTGGGGACCGGAGCCTGGTCCCCACGAGGGGAAACCCTGTTTTTGGGTCAGGGGTCAGAGTTAGGGCTAAGTTATGAATTGAGTTTTGGCTAGGGTTAGGGTTAGGTATGTGATGGTTAGGGTTAGGAAAAGGATAAAGGTCAGGTTTAGGCTGTAGAAATGAATGGAAGTCAATGGAAAGTCCCCACAAAGATAGCCAGACAAACATGTGTGTGTGTGACTCACATGAAGCCGTTCTCTCTCTGGCACTTCTCCAGTGTGGTTTTAATGAGCGCGCCCAGCTTGAGGAAGAACAGCTGCTCTGACGGCTTGGCCGTGGTGCCGGGCCCTTTGGTCTGACGGTACTCTTTACACAGCGCCTCCGCACGGGAGTAACCTGAACACACACTTTGTTAAAACCCACAACATACAGGGAGCACAGTGGGGTCAGGGAGCAAAAGACCTCCCACAACTCAGGACTGGACGTGTACATAACATGGCAATATTATGGAAATGTTTTATTCCCTCTAGAAAAACATATCCGGAGTGTTGCCTTAATTCTTTCATGAATGTCCTTTAGTCTCCCATGGCAACCATTCAGCTGTGCAAAACACATGGGTGGACCTAGCACAACTTTCAAGGCGGTTTCAGAGCTTCCGCCTCACAAAGCAGCCCTCCCCTGTGACTCCTCACTCAGCTCCTTCAGACTAGCGACATCAGCAATTATCAAACTCCTTGTGGAAATGCTNGCACAGTGGGGTCAAGGAGGAAAAGACCTCCCACAACTCAGGACTGGACGTGTACATAACATGGCAATATTATGGAAATGTTTTATTCCCTCTAGAAAAACATATCTGGAGTGTTGCCTTAATTCTTTCATGAATGTCCTTTAGTCTCCCATGGCAACCATTCAGCTGTGCAAAACACATGGGTGGACCTAGCACAACTTTCAAGGCGGTTTCAGAGCTTCCGCCTCACAAAGCAGCCCTCCCCTGTGACTCCTCACTCAGCTCCTTCAGACTAGCGACATCAGCAATTATCAAACTCCTTGTGGAAATGCTTATCTGCTGAGCTCATTATAGGAGCTACTTTTCAGTGAATCATTGGTTCAACAAGCCCCTTCACTGTCCATTTTTAAAACCCATCAGACAAGTTTTTTTTATTCATTGGCTTTCAACCCACCTGAGACTTGATTTTACTTAATCTTTATTGGTATTGATTATATCTGCTTAGCTGTATTGTTTTATTGTGTTTTGAATTGAGTTTCTAATATATTATTATGTGCTTAGCTTTGTTACTTAATTTTTATATGTTCCTTTATCTTATTTATTACTGATGTTCAGTACTTTGTTTCAGCTGTGGCTGCTGTTAAAGTACTTTATAAATAAAGTTGATGATGATGAAAAACACTGTTAAATGGTTAATAAAGGAGTCATGTTATGATGAATTCCTGAAGGCAGAGTTTCAAAAAGAGCAGGAGTTCTTAAAGCAATAGAGCCCGAATTTCAAGGTTTTAGATTATGAAGTCAAATATATTTTAAGCCAAATTTGATATACATAGCAGCAGACGGCAACAGTTACTTAATTTAGCTATAAAATGGCACCATGTGCCTGGAAAATACACAATACTGCCCCTTTAAATACACAGTGGCAGGAAACAGGAAGCAAACACACAGGAAGCACCTGTGGCATCACTGGCAGTCATTCATTCTGACTCAGACATGAGGAGAGGAAATGCCTCAATATGTAGCTCACTGACACATGATAGCATGTGTAAAGTTACAGTATGACATCTCCAAGGTTACAAAACAACGCATGTTCTCAATAAAGCATGGTACTAAAAAAGCACGTACATTTTTCGGCCTCCTGTAGGGATCTTATAGACTCTCCACATTTGTCACTGGCCAGCAGCGTCTGGCCGTGGTAGCAGAACGCCTGCAAAGGAAAGCAGAAACCGTTGGGACATTTCATGGTTAAACATGTTTCTCTCCCCCCCCATCCAAAGCGAAGCTGCCAATGTGTGTCAGCTTACATAAGCCATGTAGAAGTACTGCTTCAGCTGCAGATACTTCCTCCACTTGCTGCTGCACTCTGGCTCCAGGGTGTTCAGCGTGTGGTCTGCACCGCCACAGATAAAAACAAGGTTTTACCTCAAACTATCAAAGTAACAATAAACCTGCAGGATCAAATGCCAAACAATGTGACAGTGTAAAATGCCACATTGCCTTTTTTTTTTTTTTTTTCTCTTACAGGTTGCAAAATATAGTGACAAAGTTGCTAAGTTATCCACAGTGGGGTTACTATTAGTAACCGCACATGTCAGATGTGCAGATATCACCCAGTGGGCAGGCAACTTATAACAGGAAAATCCTATACGTGAAAAAATCTGTATTTTTTATTTTTTTTATCTATATTGACAATTTATTGACTTAAAAACAAGTTTATATATCTTGCTGAAATGTTACTTTTAAATTAGTGTTTTCTTATTTCAAGTGTGTTAAGATATTTTAACTAAACAAGACTTGGTAAGACTGTGTTCTTGCAAAGTGCAAGGAAAATGAACTTACAACCCCTCTGAGGTACTGATGTATCGTTTTAAATATGATTTTTGTTTGTTTTTTTACCTGCTGGTATAAAAACACTGACCAGCTTTCTGATAGAAGTTCGCCGTCTCAAAAGCCAAAGCTGCAATCAGGGAGGCGTTGTGCTTCAGCTCGATGGCTCTGGCAATCGTCACTGGAAAAATGAAAATGAATATTAGTTTTTTAAAGTCAGTTCTGTTTAAATGATTCAGCACAACACCAAAAACTTACATATTAAAAAAAATGAAATAAAGAAGAGTAAAGTGTTAGAATTAAAAGAGATGTGACTAAGAACTAACCGCATTCACTTCTTTCACCCCCTCACACACTTAAATACTGTGGCTGTTTTTATTCATTTTATGGTCAGATGGATAAGATTAAGTTTTACTTGTAGCTAAAGAAACATTGTGTCATCAAGTTTGAGTTACGGTCCAAGTAATTAAAGGTCAGGCTTATTATCTGTTCATATGGTTCGCATGAACCACATGAACAGATAATAGGCACAGTACCTTCCTGTGCCTCGGCTTGGCACTGGATGATATACGCGTCCATCACTCGGGGCTCCAGGTCTCGGCCCTTTTCAGCTGGGGTGATGAGGCGGGGAACGTGGACCTCCTATGGTAGAGATGCAAAAACTTGTTTTTTTTTGTTTGTTTGGTTGGTTTTTTTTAATTAACACCCCATTGATCTTTCGCTTTCAGAAATATGCAGAGTTGGTGCAGCAAAGCCAAGGTCTAGCAGCCAAATGTTGAAGTTTAAACTTCCAGTGCATCTGCTTCACCTTGAGAGTTTTGAAGATTCCAGCGGCAACCTTCAGGCTCTTGTGAACGTCCTTGGCTTCGGGCTCTGTTATGCTTTTAGAGAGGCAAACATGGCCGTCAGTATGCTACAAGAATATCCTCGTCATTCTCTGTGTGGTCAGTTGGCATATTTGGGTGATTGGGGGAACCAACTATCAGCTCAAAACAGTCAACAAAAACACAACCCAGACAGTTTATTACAAATCTTACAGGCTTAAATCAGAAACAACATTTTGTTAATCAATAATTAATTTCAAACTTTTAACAGTAGCATATCCATTTTTTTCCCCGAGTCTGAAGTTCTGTTTGCTTTTTTCCCACTAAAAAAGAAAAACAATCAGTGACAACAGAGCTGTTCTAATGCATAGATCCACTCACTGGCCACTTTATTAGGTACATCAGTTCAATTGGTTATGAACATAAAATGCTGAATCAGTAAATAACATATCATCAACATAGCAGCACTCAAGTATTTAGATAACTTCATGAAGTTCAAACTGGCTACAGCAGCAGGAGACCGCTCACCAGGTTCCACTTCTGTCAGTTCAGAACATTAAACTCAGGATTCACTTCCCTCACACCCACCAGAACTGGACAATGTTAGTTAGCTTGGATAAACGTCCGACCAGTCTGGATTTCAGCTGCAACATTCATTTAATCAGAATCTGGTGTAAACAACATGAGAACACAGACCCATTCTGCTCTGTATCAATGGTTCAGATAGTGGTGGCGGTCGAATGATGTGGGAGATATTCTCTTCTCACACTTTGGTCCTTTATCATCTATCTGAGAGTTGTCACTTACTACTTGCACCATCAAGGTAATAATAGATGCCACAAAAATAAAATGATCTCAGCCTGGTTTTTGGACATGAGAATGGCCTTTTTGGACTTCAAAAACGTTATTGTCTGAATGTCATGAAGACTTGGGACGTTTTCCCGCCTGATAATCTGGTAGAATGAGTTTGACTGGGGACCAAAGTTGGAACATCTGTTCCATTTTCAGCCACTGTGAAGTATTTTTACACTGAACTGTGTCAAACAAACCAACCCCTCTGAGCAACCTGTCCCCCCCTCGCCTGTGGTGGCGCTGCACCAAGAACCACTGAAGGGAATTAAAAGCTTCTGAAGAAGACACTGAGCGCAACCTCCTTCTTCATGAAATGTGAACAAAACTGAAGTAGTGTCACATTTTAGCAAGGGGAGAATTTTTCTTTTGTCTTTGGTAAAAGACTATGAGCCTTCTCACTCGCTAGCGCTAGACAACCACACCAGAGTTCACTTCAACCAAAACAATACCTAGGTTTGAAGGCAGACCAACCAGAGTTTGCTTTTTTTGAGAGTTCCTTCCCAAACAAACTGGACATTCCAGACAAACAAACTAGAGTTTGATTAAAGCAGACTAAACAGGGCTGGTCTGAATGCACCCATAGGGTGTTTTACTAAAGGTAAAAGGGGTTTTAACGCAGTACTTGCAGGGTGTACCTAATAGTGTACCTAATAAAGTAGCCAGTTAATGAACAGACTGCTTAAGCAACACTTGCGCAGTAATTTCACTATAAACTTCCATAACTTGAAAATATTAATAAAACCTCTGTAAAGTTCCAAAAAGTTGTAAACAAGTGCTTTTGTTTTTCTTTTACATGCTTGAAAAGCAGAAAAGACACTTACTTTTCCTTCCCAGCTAGTCTTGAGGCAAACTTGGTGTACCAGACGGCTACGTTGAAGGCCATAGAGACCAGTTCAAAGACGGCATCCTGCTGGGCACTAACAAGAGGTCAAAGAGAAACCGAGAGTTAGGATTTCTACAAAACTACAATCTGAACATTATGTCAATCAGATCAAGTTAAATCTGCCCACAAGGGGCCTCAAGACCACCACAGCGTCCTCAAAGATGCTGTTTGATACCTTGGGATGTTTCCTTGTAAGGTGTCGGTCCACTTGAAGTTCTGGATGAACCTCATCTTGTTCTCCTGTGTAGTTCCATCCAGGGACGAGATGAAGCCTGTTGGTCACGGCACAACAAACACTGAAGACGTTTAGTAGGTGCAAGTTAAGGAATGAAATATAAGAGTGCTTATTGGTTAGCAACTGGCAATTTTCCGTCTCTGCCATTTTGGTTGTGTAGTAACTTGCTTTTCATATGCAAAGGATAGCAACACACATTGACTATAGTCTGCTGTAAGGAAATGGTGTTACATGAATAAAATAAATATGATCTACCAGAAAATTATTGTGTTTTAAGCAATAAATCAATTAAGCACATGATAAACTAAGACCAGCTACAGAAATTTTAACTTACACGATTTATTGTTAAGTGCTCTATCTTTCTACCTAAAACTGGATGACAAAAGTCTTCAGTCTGGTGCTTTGGTCTCAACTAGCCCTTTTTTGAAGGACTTGATCATTTATTTTATTTGTTGTTTCTGTTTTTTTCCTTCTTTTTTAATTTATTTTGGATACTGAAAATGTCTTACAGGTCCAGTGTTAAATATTTGTTGGAATTTCAAGTTTATAAATCTTTAAAATGTGTTCTTGCATTGTTATGCCATAATCATTATGTTACTTGAAAACGGTCTCAAAACCACAATATAATTGTTTATGGCAATAACTTCTTGGACAATTTATCGCCCAGCAAAGTTTGATACTGTGACACAGCTATATGAAACAAAAATTACGATGAGAGTGTTTTTACAATTTCTTATTAAAAAAAAAAAAGACAGAGCCAATATGCAACATTGAGAGGCAAAAACAGTCCTCTACACTTATTTCCTTTCAATAACTGTCCGTTTATAGAAAAATGTGCTGAAAACAACATGGCCGACGTGAGTGAACTTGCCTTGCAGCAGAGAGAAGTACACGTCCGAGGCATTCTTCATGATCTCCGGTGTGCAGGTGGAGTCGGTGAACATCTCCAGCAGCCTCGCTCTGGTCGTCCTCAGGTCACTAAGCGCATCACACAGACAGAAATCAGCTGATGATCTTGTCTCTCAAATACCAACAGGCTTTCTTCAAGAATGAATAATCGATTCAACTTCTCTGTTTGACATCTAGGATCAATTGTGACCGAATTAAAATGTAAAGTGCCTTGGGAAGGGTTAGGGTTTGATGTGAATTGGCGCAATAGAAATAAACCAAATTTAATTGATTTAAAAGAATTTACAAAAAAATACTAAGAAGCACCATTATATCTGTCAGTTTCCACAGCGTTATGAAACACCTGCTGTACCAGACATGGGCAGGTCTGAGGCTCATGATGGTATGATAACCTGAAGTAAAAATAGCACAGCTTGACTGATGGTAGTATCACCACAATTCTTTTTAAAACAAAAATGCATTACATGATTGATTTCTATGAAGAACAGCTTACCAGCTGGAGTTTTAAAACAGTGCTACCTTAATAAAAGTGATGGATGGCTCTTCTGATCATCTGCATTTTGCAACTGGAAATATTTTACCTCATCTTTGTACTTGGTAAGAACATAATCAATATAATCACCACCTTACAGCTACCTGAAGTGTTCAGTAACAGGTAGGGGAGGGGCAACAAAGCAATATTCTATGCTCTAAGTGAGGAAAAGTTGTTACTTTTTAAGAAGACGGCTTCTACTGATACTGTCCGTTAAATCAACAACACTTTTTATCACATTGGATTACTTACCTTTCAAAAAATATTATCACTATTATTATCACTGTCATTTTCCCCTTGACTTCCATTACCAAATGAAGAGGATTCAATAACTTGTGGTTGGGTTTTTTTATTCAAATTATTTCTGGTTAAAACCTCTACAGGCGGTGATAAAGGGTGCTTTCAGAGCAGACTACGGGGACATTAAAAATGTCTTCCTTATTTTTCAGCTCAACATTGATGATTGTCTGTGAGTCTGATAAACAGAAACACACGAGCATCTGAAGATGTCCGTGTTGATATAATGAGAGGCAGAAACAGGAACAGGAGCTGCTCCTGGTAGAGCGGCTTCGGCCATTACTGAAATGAGCCGTCTGTGTTTACAGGATCGGTACAGTTTGAGCCCTTTGGGCATAAATCTGAATCCTCCCACTTCCTTTCTGAACTGCCCAGCATGGTGTAGATTGGTCCCCTTGTCTCATGTTTACCACAGTGTCCAGGATAATGTTGATAACAATTTGCTACAATGATGATGGATATGCAATACAAACTCATAAAATCTGCAACATTAGTAGACAATCGTTGCCTTCTAAAAGAATCCTCACATTAAAGCTGCTAAATGTGACTTTTATAAGAAAAAATATATATATATACATATGTATATTTATTTATTTATTTTTACATATTTCTTGAAATTAATACTATATCTTGACAAGATTGGAATGAGACAGATAACGTGTGAAAAGATCAATCTCCTCCACCTGCTTCCGGTGCTCCTATTTCCATATGAAGAAATGCACCCAACCAAAACCAACCAATTAGAGCCAAGAGGAGGGTCTGGGCGCTGATATTGAACCTTGTGTATTCGCTGCTAAATGTGCTAATGGTGGAGAAACAACTTACTGCTACAGAAAAATTGTTTATCCGCTGTCAAAGGTGGCTGTGCTAACTAGCCTTAGCATTCATGACAGACTCTGCTGACAGGAAAAAAACTGCAGCTTAGAAGAGAGCAAACAGAGAAAAGGACAAGGGATGAGCAGCGCCACACAAGATTGTAATTGACAGCACTAAGACCCGGCTCCAGTCTCTGACTGATTGCTTCTAGTTAGTAGTGGGAGAAAGCAGAGAAGCTACATTTTTTCCACAGACAGTCTGTCTCATACCACACTGTAACAACATGGTGATAGTTTCGACAAATGTGTAAAAAGTATATACATTTTATATAAAAGTTGCACACTGTAGCTTTAGAACTGTGGTGACGACGCGTCCAGAACATGTTGTGTAACTCTAACATGGGCCGATACAGACCGGGAACCGAGTCGATACACCATTATGATTTAACACCAATCAAACCCTCTTGAATATTTACACCTGTCACTTTTTTCCTGCTTGAACAACATCTTGTTTATTACTAAATATTTCCTTGCTGCCTAATATTTCTATTAATATTTCTAGAATTGTGGAGCTTTTAATAGCTATTACATAAGTTCTGATTTGTTCGTTTTCTAACCTTTGTTCATCTTTTTTTTATTATTATTATTGAGGCGTTACATGTTTGTACAACATCTAATATTTCTGAATTAATGTCCCACCACTACCAATTATTACAGTGAACTGATAAACACTTGCATTTTTTTAACCTGGTAGAGGTCTTACTGTTATGTCTGTGTATCGATGTATCTTTCAGTTTTCTGTGGGTATTTTATGTCCATGTTGAGTGTGCTGTAACATTTAGGTGATCAGCCCACATGTACAATCAAAACAACGCCAAAGTGTTGTATATTAAGTTTAACAGTAACCTGTCAGAGGAACATGTTCGGTGATAACGTTGCTCTGTTTCAGCTGGTGAACATTAGACTTACTTGCATATCTTGTTGGCAGCCGGGCTCCCTGCCACACCATAGAAGTTAAAGGACACCGGCGCTGTTGCCTTCAGTGGGTTTCTGTGAAACCAATGGGCCATTATGTGGACAGGGGCACACCTACAGAGGGAAGGCTACAACACAGTGACAACAGGTTAATGACACGAACACGCTTGCTGTGTGGCTAGAATGGAGACTAGTTCGTAAACAGCTCGTTTCACTGATTATTTCTCCAACACGCGACGTTTGTAAGCGAATGAGAAGGCTTCCGACGTCACTTTTACGACGTCGCGGCTACATCTCACCATGTTAACACTCTGATAAAACACTTTTCACGTCAGTTCAAACATACTTCGAATCACAGAAAGACCCATACTATTGTTCCAGTCATGAACTGTGTCTAATTGTGTTATTTTTCCCTACTACAGAAAGACAAAAGTCCATGACGTCAGCTAACAGAGAGCAACCACAGCTAACTGGCTAACTGGCTAAATGTACAACCGCAAGCAGGAATAGTTCGTTAGGGCAAACACAGAGTTTTCAGATGGCTTTATAAATATACCCAAACTGGTTTGACTGTAGCTAAACTTCGACTGTTTACCTGTCAATGCGTCGCCGTAGGTTAGCGATTTGGTTGCCTGGAAAGTCTGACAGTGACAACTAACTCACTTCCGGAAATAAACACGAAACAGAGGCAGACCAATGAAAACTGGCGGTCTTGTCACGTGACATACTGGAGCAAAAAATAGCAGTTCAGATTTTTACTCAATTTAGAAGGGTTCCGTACGGCTTTTGACATGTAAAATACAATACGCAGTGCATTTCTTGTTTGGAAGGAGTTTTACTTATAGTACAGTTTTAACAGTTATAATTTTAAGGGTTTCTTCCTTTTCTAGCACATTAAACATACCTTATGTAATAAATGTAATTAGATACTGTGCTTCTAAAATTAGTCATTTACTTCTATTGACAATATAACATTAAACAAAAATTGGGTTCATGAATGATTGTAAACTGTAAATCTATAAACTGAGGCCAAACAGATAACAACTCTTCCTGACCTGCATGATCCATTTTTTTCCCCTTTTTTTATATTTTAGAATTTCACCTTTTAACCAACTAGGCACATATGCAGCCATAGTCTGTATGGTTATTGATTTCAACATAATTACTAGTTTTGTATATTTTGATTATTCTCATTATCATATACTACAAATAGCCATTGCTATAATTTGAGTGTATTCACAAAATTGAGTTGCCCTATGTTTCTATCTTGTTTCAACAAAGCATTTTTTCTCTCAGCACAATTCAACTCACTAATGTAACTTATTTGGATTCTTTTTCCCCCCATTCATTTTTGTGCTATGATCTTCCCTTTTCTTGATTTCTCGTGTTGCCACATAAAAAGCAACACTACACTGAAACAATTAATCGGATTAATCATGATGAATCGATTGTTGAAATTAATCGCCAGCTGGAGTATACAATGCCAAGAAGGCCAGTTGCTGAAAAAAAACTATATATTCAGAACAATAATTAAGCCATAACTGTACAAATCATGTAAACAGTTTGTGTTTAAGATATAAACAGTTTTGTCCATAAATATGTTCTACCCAAAAATCCACAAGTGGCAGTTTTATCTTTACCCGGTTCAAATAGTGGAGTACTGTCTGTAAATATGTTTTAGCCAATAAAACATTTTCTTATTTTAAAAAGTCTTTCAACATATTTCTAAAATTTCATGAAAACGGGCCGCAAGTTGAACCCAGATTTTTTTATTGTTGAGGTGCTTTAAAAGAAAAATACCATGCAATGTCACTTTACAAACTTTTTATTAGCATTTTTTTTTGAAGAAATTATGAAAGTTCATGTTTTTCACAAGCATTTTTCCCATCTAACAAATAATGTCAAGCTACTTCAAGTGATGATCAAAACAAATAGAAAAAAAGTGACCAAAGAAAAACATTGATTCATCCTCAAGAAAGAAGTTGTCATTAATAAGCTCATACACAAAATTAATGGAAATTATTATTTGTGCACTGGATTGTCATCATCATCTCTCCCAAACATCAATGTTGACATCAAGATGTTCTTGTCAGCAAAAACACAAGCAGAAATTCATTTCACAATCACATTCATTACAAATCAGGTGCACCAAAACAGGGTTAGGAAAGAAGCCCCAACCAAATCGCTTTAACCATAAATCACCATTTAGATTTGAATGAATAAAACCACCAGAACCAAAACAATATCCCAAAAGAAAAAAAAATTCCCAAAATTGTAAATATGTTTTAAGTACTTAGTTTTTTTTTATAGTCAGTGCATTTTAAGAAGAAATCTCCAAACAAGGCACTTTTGGTCAGATTGAAGGCAAAAACAAAATTACATAAAAATAATTAAACAGAAGGAAATTATTTTTTGTCTTAAATAAAATTCTCATTTAGTTCATTCTGTTCTCATTTTTAAAAAATCAATCTGTGAACATAGAAGGTGCAAATATAGAAAAGCAGCATTGCAGGTGATCCTGATGTTTGCAGAACCAAAATCCTGGTTCCAAAAGGTCACTTTTTGGCCTATCAGAAAGTAAATAAGAGCATAAGAAAAAAGTACTTTCTGGTTCTCTAACTGGAGATCAATACAATAGGAAAAGGACAAAAACGCCCCAATTGTCCAGTACAGAAAACAGTTCACATTACCTGATACATATTGTATGAAGTGAACAAAATAAGGAACTACAACAACTGATGAGAACAAACCCCAAAATTCATCAAATTTGATGAAGGTAGATGAACATTTTTGAAACCAAGTCTGTACATTTGCCTTTATGTTATCTGATTTACAATTGTACCATCACAAACATATGGAAACATCTTCCCCTAAACAGCTATACACAAGCAGAAATTGTTCCTCAAACGTTTCCCTAGAAACATACAAATAAACAGAATATGAAGGTTTTTCATTTGAGAGGAAGTTAAATCAGTACAAAATGTACCCTCTTGATACTGTTTAATCCAACACTGAATCACATCTCCGGATGCTTTGGCTTGTGAGGCAGACAGAAACGCAAAAGGCTGAGCTTGCAGTCACAATGTAAAGACTTTGGCACTTGTGGAACTTTGGTGAAATGAAAAATTAAAGTTCAGATATGACCAGCATGCAACTTTGCACTTTGTCCCATAGTCATTAGGTGATGACTTTGGTGGTTGAGAGAGAAAGAACCCAAAATCCATTACATCCCGAGACACACATGGAAGGTTCTTCAAGATGGCACATTTGTAGACTATTGATGAAAAGGCGGAGCTCATAGACGTTTGGAATAATTGTTGCATAGAACATGGTCTCGGACATCTCCCCAACCTCCGTTCTTCATGTGTGCCTTGTGCTCCACTGGCTCCGCCCTACTGAGGACAAGGCGTGGAGGAAAGAGACCTTCCTTGGCCTTCTGAAGGCTCTCCTCTACCTTTTGCGAGGCCTGTTCTGGTCTGCAGTTGTCCTTCTGGTGGAGACCGCAGTCTCCGGTGTGTAGAACCCTGGAGCCCTGCGCAACCAGCACCTTAAGGGGCTTTGATATGCAGGTTCCGGACAGATACTGCAGAGTCCAGTCCCAGTTGTAATCATCGTAGGTGCAGTAGTCATTGCTGCAGCCCATGAGCTTGTAGTAAACCTCCCTAGAGATGCCCATGCCTATGTTGTGCTTTGTCGACATCCATCCCGAGGTCAACACCTTATCAGACATGCTGGTGAAATCTATCACACCATTGTGGTTGCCCAAAGCCAGCATGTCGCAGTCTAGGCAACTTGTCTTCCTAAACTCAATCATTAATTTATAAAAGTGGAAAAAGTCTGGTAAGATGTAGTTGTCTTCCTCGAGGAAGATGGCAAAGCCGCTGTAGCCCTGCATCACCTGAACTCGCTCCCAAACGAAGTGCAGCTTCCACCACCAGTGGTGTTTGGTTTGAGTGATGACGGCCTCCCTGTAGTGTCCATATGAGTCAGGGTGGTCAGCATTGAGGCATCCTGTTTTCCGAGCCATGTCCTTGGACATGTCTCGGGGACAGTCTCGTGGGTCCTGCCCAGGAAACTCTTTGGGATACAGCTGGGTGCTGAAGGGGAAATAAATCTGCAGTACCTTGCAGAAAGTTATCCCTTGCACAATTGTGTTGATTTCCTGTGAAAAATAGTCATGGCTGACGATAAGGAGAAAACTGTGCACCTCAGCAGCTCTCTCCAGTGACCTGATGAGGAGCCGGAGGTATTCGGGCCTGTTGTGAACCTGCACAACCAGCACCAGCTGGGGCTCCCCAGGAAACCTATCTGCATTATGGACACACTGCTTGTAATTGGCACTGTAAACGGACCGAGTCAATTCTGACACAGAGCCGAAGTTAAATATCTCGCAAGAATTCGTTCCCCGATTTCCATTACTGGTGCTGTATGGTGTCGTGTCCTCTTCAGAAACTAACACACGTGTTGAAAACAACAGAGTCACAAGTACAAAGATAACTCCGAGCAGCAGGAGCAGATTCCGTCTGAGCAGCCGAAACCTCATATTTTCCTTCCTGAAAGCAAACTTTGGCAGCAGATATGGCTTTTATTCACCTCCTCGCGCGAGTCTGCATCGTTAAAAGTCCCCGCCGCGCCGCGACCCTCCGTTTCCTGGTGCGGCTCTTCAAAGGAAGCCCCAAAACGCCGCGTGACTTTTTCTCTTAAAATCCGAGCGCAACCTTTTTCTCCAACACGGCCGTCTTTCCACTGGAAAACCGAGTCATTTCCCCAAGCAGTCGCTCCCAGAAGGAACCTATGGAGCGAAAGAAAATTTCAGAAAGAAAAAAAACAAACAAACTTCACACAAGTCATCTCTTTGTTGTGAATTTCCAAAAAAGAAGCTGACACACTTAACCGAGTGAAGAGTGAAGTGTCAACACGTTAATACCAGGAAGAGAATGACAGAACGGTGATACAAGTTATTGACTGCTGACGTGTACAATCCAGCCAACGAGGAGAGAGCGCGAGCTGCTCCTCAGCGAATCATTGTCCTGCCCTCAGTCATGTAACATGAGAAGGAAATGTAATCCGTAACCAGCAGGATACTTTTGAAAACTCTTACCTTCATAACACTTAATTGTTCGTAAAAAGGGTTCCTACGTGTAAACTAGAAAAACTATGCAACTGATTTTTTTCCCCAGGTCAACATACATGGAAAAAACTACAACACGGTAGTTTATTATTTAACCTATTTTCTAAAACATTTCTTTATCTCCACTTTGTGTTTAATCCTTTCCCACTTTCTTGACACTTGTTCTATCCTTTCTTTCTTGTGTCTTTCATTCATTCTTTGTGTCCTGTCTTAATTCTTTATCTTTATCCTGTGTCCCTCCTTTCATTTGTCCTTTAATTTCTTTGTTTCTTTCTCCATCACATCTTTTCATTTCTCCCTTGTCTCCACCATGTTCCAATTCTTCTATCCTTCCTGTTATCCATACCGCTACTGCCCTTCGATGTGTCCTTTTTGTCTTCTTCCCGCAATCTTCCCTAACGTTCCCCTCTCAATGTTTCCCGTTTTCTTTCTTGTGTCTTTCTCCTATTGTTCTTCATGTCTCTGAAATTGTCAAGTTCCATATTCCGGATTGAAACATCTGCCAGCAAATTTTGGAGATCTGAGTCTGTAAATGTTTATTATATATATATATATATGTGTGTGTGTAAAGTCTGTAGGACCCCTTGACGTATTCATCATTAGAACGTCAGTGTAAAGTAATGGATTCCCGTCGAGTAATAAAGTTAAACAGCTCTCTGTTTTTATGTCATTTAGAAAGAAAAAGAACATCCAAACCCTTTGGCCCTGGCTTTATGTGTACATGTCTTGCTGGTTTAGCAAATAACGAAAACATGGACGTGGCTATGCCTGAAACCATTAGGCTGAAAAACCTGATACCCCTGTCAGGAGGAGACAACAGAAGATGGAACCAGAGAGGCTGGGACTTGTGTCAGATACTGGGTCAGTATTATGCTGCAACAAGATCCTGTCGCATGGAGAGTTAAGATATGCACTGGTGCATAAAGAAAAAAAACAACAATTTAAAATCTTATTAAGAAGGACATTATCAAGAACCTGGCACAGGACTGTTCTGTTTGGATAAGAAAATGCAAATATGTCTTGCGATATATTATCAAATAACACCACATATTTGCATTATCTCTTGTGGGAAAAGGCTTCAAGGCCAACCCTTTTCAGTCTAGGGGAAGTACATTTACTCAAACACTGGGACTGGTCTAATAAAGTTTTATTTTGATGCCGTTTATTTTTTTATACTTTAAAGAAAAAGGTAACTTGACAAGTACGGCAACAAGCTTCTGTCATTTGTACTTAGCAATTCAAAGTTTTACAGAATAAAGGACAATAAAACAACATATAGCACTGTAAGTGAAATAAAACATTACAACAATGACAAAATAATGTGGGCATTACATAGAAAGAAAACCATAGAATGTGAATTTAAAATAAATAAATAATTGCTGTGAACAATAATATTTAACAAAAAAAAACAAACAAACAAACAAAAAACATTTCCTAAACATCTCATGTTTTCAGGGAGTTTGACCCAGAACTCAGGCGCACAGAAACCTGATGCTGCCTTCCTTTGTTCCCTTCCGGCACTCTGAACATGGAGTAGACAGGTTTCTCCGGCCCTGAGGGGTCCAGATAGGTCACACCTCATCAGTAAGTCTAAGTCTTAAGTATTTAGGTCTAAAACTATCCTGCACTTTTGACCAACAATATATTTTAAAACCTCTTCAGAATTTGGGCAACAACCTACTTCCCTCAGCGGGAGCACTGAAGATGGGTTTTGGTTAGATTGTCCAGCAAGACAATGATCCAAAGCACACAGGTAGTGTAACTAAGGAGTGGCTCCATAAAAAGCATGTCCAGGTCCTTGGGTAGCCCAGGCAGTCCAGACCTGAAACCAACAGAAATGTCTGTAAAGATATCTGGACTAAATATGAAGTTTCAGGGTGGTTATCAAATACTTATTTCATGCAATAAAACGCTAAAAAATCACACCATGTGATATTCTGTTTTATTCTTAGATTCTGTCTCTCACTGTTAAGGTGTAGTTTAAAAAAATACAACTCTCTCAATTCTTTGGTAGTGGACAAACTTAAAAAAAAAATAGATATATTTTTTTAAATCAGCAGCATATCAAATACTTATTTTCCCCACTGCATATGTACTGTACCCTTGAGAAACACCATGTCTGATCTGTTTTTGTATCCTAAATTAACAAATTTGCTGATAAGCAGCAGTGAGAAAACTTCGGCTTCCTAAATAATTCCACTTGATTCTCATCTCCCTTCACTGTTTCACCTGAGATTTCTCCCACTGAACTCGATTTCTCAAGACGAATTTCCACAGGACCAATCAGTGAAAAGAAGGAACGATGACATCGATTTTCTGCACAGTTTTAGAACCGTAGTCTACCTGTTGTTGTGATTTTAGCAAAGTGAACAAAGCCATTAAGTCTGTTCTGGTCTTGTTTAATACATTTTATTACTGGTGGAGATGATGTGTCCTGCAACTATTATTACAGCCATCTTGTTCGGCTCATCACTTTTGTCTTGACACTGGTGAGTGGTTGTTTACAGCGCAGGCAATTTCCACTTAGCTTCATAGCGTAGCTTCCTTCACAACCAAGGTGGTGCATTAAAGCCAAACATTAGTGATTGGGTGAAATCAGATCGAAGGCGTGGAGTCTGTTTAAAACCACAACAGAGTCCACGCCTCCAGGAAGTAATAGTTTCCCAATTGCTAAAAGCCCAGACACTGTACTAAGCTAAACATAAAAAAGAGCTAGTTTGCTAGCTAATCAGTTATTATGAAAACTGTCTGGATGATCTGGAGTTTCTGGAGAACTACTAAGCTACCATCCATGGAGCCACATGCTATTTGACCTGTCGCCTGAATTTTATCAGTTAAAATTTCTGCATACTCATTGCAATAACTGCTGGGCAAGAGATCAAAAAGGAAAGCTGGTGAAGGGTTCGTCAGGCTGTCAGCATTGCGTGTTTGATGCTTTTATTGATTCATTCATGGCGAAAGGTGGGTAGAAATGTCACCCCTTACTTCTGCTCATCTTTCGCTTGCACTAGCAGGCAGGAGCGTGTTCTTTTATATGACAGCTTTATCACATTTCAAAGGTTTACATGCAGCGATGCTGTAAAAGTCAAGAGTTATCTAACAACATAGGTGCCTAGAACACGTTTTATGTGTTTTCCCCATTCACTGCGCTGTTGTATGTTAAATATGTACAACTAATTCAGATTATGACATTAGCTTTTCATCGTTACATATATTCTCCTTATGGCAACATTTGCATTTTATTTGTTAATGGCAGCTGCAGCAAATGCAAATATCTCTATCCTCTATCCTCTGTCCTGTACCTCATGGTTAATGAAGGGTCCCATAGAAGGGGCCTGTTGTTGCTAGGTTTTTTCTCTCTTTTTTTCATGTGAATTAGACTTTCATATTTATTGTGTTCATTTGGTAATAAAATCAGGTGGTCAGGATGTCTGGTTAGAGATCATCTGTACAAGACAAAGAAGTGAAAGGATGCATTTTGGACACAGTGTCGCTGAAAACATATCTTCGAGAGTTGCATAATTCTCTGGCTCGAAATTGTTTCCAAATTTAGTTCAAGTTTAGGAACTGAGTGTTTGGGAAATACTTGCTCTGCTGTACACAGGATGGCGAGTTTAAACACACAAATAGTGTCAGGAAGTTTGATCTCGTCAGATGGAAGTTGAGTGGAAGTGTGTTGGATAACATAAATCAAGTAGTGGAATGATTTCTGCAATAACAAACACAGCAGTCTGCTGACTGCAGCCTGCAAGTGTCCAGATTTAGTAAAACTGTTGATACTTGCAGTATTAAATTTGGAACTATCAACTTGTTTTGGACCTTTGTTTGGATTTCTCTTTGATTTAAATGATTGGAGAAGTTCCTGGTGTTAAGCTGCCCAGACCAGCTGGAGGGAGAAACAACAGGAAAAACACATTTTATGCTACATTTTGTTAGTTTCTCTACTTCTGAAGCCATTTAGTAACACACACACCACACTAAAGCAGACATTTTAATCTAAATGTTTTACTGTTTTTTTCTCAACATTTTAAACTAAATCTGACAAAACTTTTTTCTGTTTTGGGTCAGTTATGATTACCCAACATGTTTCTGTTTGATAAACACCAGACCAGTGAGAGTTGTTTGAATTTCTTCAAACTCAGTCTACATACATCTGGGTTTACTAAAACACAGACCCTAAATTCTTCTCCATTTCTAGATTTTATGACAGGAGTGAAATGGCCGCACTACACCTCCAATATAGGAAAGATGAGCAAAGTTTCACCTTTTATTCTAAGGCACGTTTTACCAAAATAAACTTAAATTTCAATTATACATTTGAGAAATTTCCCAAAATCTGCATCAGAATACCCAAAAGATACCAGGCACAGCCCAGTTCCCTATGTGACATGTACTGTTACTATTGTACAAGATAGTACATGCTGCAAAACACTAAGTAAAACGCGGTTGCCATGGTGGCTCCTGTAGCTGTTACCTCAGGTGCAGATCTATCATCTGGGGGCGTGGCCTGGGCTGACTGTTGTGGTCACACATGGTTACAATCTTCTAATCCATTTTACAGAGTATGTACTTAAAACTAATCGTCAAACATACTGGTTAGAAAGTCAAGCCAAAACTAACCGGAACTAAAGTTTATTTTTTAAGCATTCTATTCTGTTTTCCAGAGCAAAGATTCACCTGATTGTGGAAAAAAAAAGACTCTTCAAGAAACTATTTATTATTATTATTATTATTATCCTCGTAGAGGACCAATAATGTTGCATTTTTAGTTTTCTGATAGATGTGAGATGTCCAAGTATCACAAAGAATCCATGACGCTGTGCTTTAAAAAAAAAAAAAAAAAATCATATGAAAAAAATCTGTTATTTTTTATTTAAAGGAAGTGTGCTACTGGCAATTCTGTTAAAACACTCATTTTGTCACATTGGGAGACTTGGGAGTTTTTTCTTCTTTTTTCAAAATTATATTTCTCTGAAATATTTAGTGCAATACTTATGCTACTGCAACAAGAGATGAATTTACTTTAAGACTTTTCACACATCTTTATCAGGCCTTCTAATAAATACAGGTTGCAAATATATATCCGATAAATTCTAATAGTTTAAGTTATTCTATTGGTTTTTTTGTTATGCTAAGAGGATGAGCATACTTGAACTAATTTTCCTCCAGTGAGAAACAGAAGCATAAATTGTATCTGTTATTTCCATGTCTGTGGTTCCCAGGCCATGCATCCTGGGGGTCTTCCATACGTTGCTGCTGCTGCTGGCCTCCAGTGAATCATTAAAACCCCTCGGAGGCTTTTGCAGGAAGTCCTCCAAAATTATCTTATGGCCAGTTAGCTGTAAATGCACATCAGGTTGAGAAGTCTTCTGGAAAACATTTTAACTGTCAGTCATAGATTTATTTCACCTTTATTACATTTTGAGATTTTTGGGCATGGAAGTTTATGGGCTTGAACATTTTGTGGAAGACTTTGGTCTGTGTCCATGAACATGAATCAGAGCATTGTTAAATCCACTTGGAATTTTATTTTTTTATATCTGGTTTTAACTATTCATTTAAAAAACACATTAAAAACTAGTTCTTATTTTTCAATCAATCCATCTGGCTCTTTTCCATGCAGAACAGCAACTATATTCTGAGCCCATTCCAAGCAGCTAGTCTTAATTTTTTAAAAATGGGTTTTTTAAAACATTTTTAAAAACTGTTACCATGTCCTAAAAGTATAAAATGTGACAGGTAATCTGTGAAAAAAAATCAAGCTCCTTGCTGCGCAGCTATTATTGTCTGAAGAAATGCAAAAACAACCAATCAAAGCAAGGAGGAGGATCTTAGCACTGTTAAGCAACCTCGTGTAGGTGGTGCTTAATGTGTTAATGGCAGAGGAACAACTTAGTATGATAGGAAAACTTTATCTGCTGTTATCAGTGGCTATGCTAACTAGTCACTTCTGTATCTAAGCTGTAGATACAGAAGTATCTACAGCTTAGATACAGCTGTGAACAGCTAGATACAGGGTGTGAACAGCGTGTACTTGAGAATGATTGACAACACTAAGACCCTACTCCTGGCTGTGATTGGTTGGGGCCTTGGTTGGAGATGGTTTTGGGGCCTCATTCACATGATGTTGATAATTAGGTGCACTAAACATAATTTCTCTGAATCTTTCAACTTGACCATTTTTAATAGTTACTCAAAATCATGGTGTCGTTTCTACAACTGACATCATCCCTAGAAAAAATGGTCCAAACTGATGTAATAACTATGTAATCCGTGATGAGTGGTGATGAAACACAGTCATTGAAATCGCTATAAACACAGAAGGAATTGAGAATCTACTAAAAGCTTGCTTCTGCTAGTCTAACATCCATGGCATTCAGAAGGTAATTGAGAGGTGGAGTTATGGAGCATTGTTCATTTGTCATACTTTATAACTCAAAGCCAAGCATGAAGTCTGAAAGACAAGAACATGTCAAGTTTCAAGTCTTTTACACCAAGTCATAGTCAAGTCTCCAGTTTTTGCTCCAAGTTGTCTTGCAAGTCTTTTACCTCAAACCCATTTGAAATCTATAGTCTTTGCCCCAATTCTGTGAGTCTCAGGTTTTTACTTCACACCAAGTAAGGTTTCAAGTCTTTCACTTCAGGGTCTCTACCAACTCTTTCACCTCAAGTCCAAATTAAGTCTCAAGTCTTTCACATCACATGGTTTGCATGGTTTGAGTCTTTCACCATAAACCCAAGTCAAGTCTCCAGTGTCTGACCCCACATGTATGTCTCAAGTCTTTTACCTCAAACCCAAGTTCAGTCTCAAGTCTCAAGTCAAGTCTTCCAATGAGAGAGTTGGCCAACTCTCTCATTTCAAATCCAAGTTAAGTATCAAGTCTAAGTTCTGGTAATTCTCAACTCTTTCACCTCAAGCCTAAGTATCAAGAATTTCACTGCACTGCATGGTTCAAGTCTTTCACTATAAATTAATGTCAAGTCTCCAGCCTTTGAGCCCACATGGGTGAGTCTCAAAACTCTCAAACCCAAGAGAGTTTGAGAGTCTTTTAGGTACGTCTCAAGTCTTTCACTCCAGTATATGGTTTGAGTCTTTCGCCATGACTCCAGTACTAAAGTTTTTGACTCCACATCCACATGTAAAGTCCCAAGTCTTTCACTTCAAAGTAAAAGGCATACCTTTTTACCCCAAGTCCAAGTCAAATCTAATGACTGAAATAAACATTCTGCTGATGGATAATTACCCATCGGCAGAAGTATCCTTAATCCTAAAGACATGAACATTTAAGATATTTGTCCTATTTAGAAAATAGGACAAATGCAGAGAAATTAATTTATTTTTTCTTATGTTTCTTTTGACCTCAAACTAGCTTACTATCGCCTCCTCTGATGATGTAGCAAAAAGTTTGTATCAACATAGCTTGTTACAATATTGGGAAAATATTATGATATTATTGACAAGTTGTTGCCAATAACTATTCATAGCATTTAAAATCATTACAATGTTGCCCATATTTATATTACTGGTTGCTACATGTCTCACTGGACACAAACATTGTGAGAAGATTAATCTTTCCATAAAATTATGTGTTTTACCAAAATTACCTGACTTTTTAAAAAATGTTAATATAAGAACTCAATCTACTGAGTCACACTGCACAGGTTCAGGAAAGAAAACTACAAATCAGGATGAGATCAGAATCAAAAAGTATGCAGGATGTGGCTCATATCGGGCCTGCTGTATTATATAAGTGCTGCGTGCTTCCGCTGATGTCTAACAGGAAGCCGTCTTGATGTTATGTTACTGACATGTCACAAAACACTATGCAGATAAAAGCCATGAAACGATGAGTCACGAGTTTCATAACTGGGCGCTGCAGTTCTAAATGTGGCCACACGGTGGCAGCAGTCAACTGACTGATCCTGAAAATGTTTCTTAAAACGTAAACGCTCGATTATACCGCACGGTGACGTGATGCAATGCAGCGTATACAAACTGATTATAATAGAAGTAGTCTCACGACTCATCATTCAGTGTGTGTGAGCTAAACAGTCCCTTTTCCTCTGTGGATCAGAGTTTACTGTTTGTTTGCCACACATCTTTTTCCAATCACACATCTGGATCGCCCAACAAAACCCAGAGCAAATATTACTCTTTGTGAGCTGGCCTTGGCTGCTTTTCAAGAAACAGAATTTTCTACCCTCCTCTGAACACGCTGTGCGCTGTGCGTATTTTAAAAAGTGAAAAAATAAGGCTTCGGCAGAAACAATACTAATCATTCTAGCAGTGCTGTAAAAGATGTTTTTTATTATCTGTCCAGCGTCCACACAATATGTTCTCACCCTCTGCTTAAAAAAGAATGTGGAACTGATGGAACTGATGGCATCAGTCCTCAGTTATTAGGGCCTTCCAAAAGTATTCAAACCTCATGAATGGGCTTGGCATTTATTGTATCAAAAAATTCTTGCAATAACAATTTTGATTTATTGTTATCTTGGTAAATTTGCATTACAGTAATGTTAAAAAAAAAACTGACATTATTGGGGCGTGCCATAGCAATGTATGCAAAATGTCTGGAGTAATAACTGAAATACCACTGGTAGTGTCAAAATGCTAATTGCTTTACATGTTAATGGTACCCCTCATGCTAACCCTTATAGCTAAAATAAGTATTTTAAACAGTTTTTTTTATTCAGTAGCTATATAATACTAGATAGAGTAAGTCAGTATTGCCAGTGATACCCCACATGCTACTGACCTCACTGAAGCTAACCTTGCTATTGTCGCTAATTTTTAGCATAGCAGAACCCCTGATTCTGGTCAGATCAGGATGCTGGATTCCAACCGACACACACACACACACACACACACACACACACACACACACACACATTTAAATGGGGTCTATGGTAGACCCCATTTAAATTTCTTCAGACATTTTCTAGTTGGAAATGTTATTTTTAATATTTTCTCTATGTTTTGTCCCACAAATATCAGTAAATTTCAAAATTTGATTAAATGTAGTTACTGTGTACAGTTTATAAATCAAACTTCTTGTAAAATGGAATGATAATCATTGATGGTTTTTCCACATTTATTCATGAATAGAACTGTAAAATGTGGCGTGGCTTTGAAGTCAGTCTCACTCACCAGAATAGCTTCAGTGGGTTGTTGAACCACAACTTGCTGATGCCAGGGGCGCCGGCAAATGGGGGTCAGGAGAGGCCAGGACCCCCTCTTGAAAAATGTTGGTCAACCCACTAGTTCTGCCAGAGAATCATAAACGTGAAACCAAATAAATAAATATATACATATATACATGCATATAGAAAAAATTTTGTGGGGTTGTGTATCAGTTTCATGCAGCTTGGTGAAACATTTCGTGTTCAGCGTGATCTTCAAGGCTACTATTCCACCACACATAAAGTTTAGATGTAAACCAAAAGATTCAGCTTTGATCAGGTCTGACGTCTGGATCTCTGCTGCTCCTTTAGAGTTCCCTTTGACCTCTTGGCTGCTTCGGATTGCGCTTGTGGACTTTTGATTTGTGTTTCCAAAGAACGCTGACAGGAATGCTTTCTCAAGGCGCTGTATGTGAGTTATTTTTTGAGGCTCACAGGGACACCCTGAAGGGCCACAGAGGAGTTCAGTTTCATATTTCCAAATATTAAATTCCTTCCAGTGTGTGTGTGTGCGTGTGTGTGTGTTTGCAACAATGTTGAACTGAAGACACCAGGCTTTGGTCTGTGCTCTGCGCTGATGGTCTTATCGTTGTAGGGCGCACACACACAAACGCAGACACGCACGCACACTCACTCCAAGAAAGCTGACCTTTTATGGCACTGGGTTAGGAGGACAAACACTCCCACAGCTGGATTTGAGGGTCAAAACCCTTTATGGCATTCTCAAGCGTGTTTTTATGACCATTATGTATTAATGTCCCCAGTTTATAAAAACATTGTCATCCTGTGTTTTATTTTAGCTTCAGGCGCTATAGGAGTGGTTCAGCTAAAGCAGGAACGTCCAGATCAAACAAGTAATTGGCTTGTTTCCAGGGCGACCCCAAGATCCCAAGGAGCCCTTAAAGGGGCAGTATTATGTAAAACCGACTTTTTTTTAAGCTTTACATTATTTTACAATGTTATTCCAACTCATATCTGGAGTGTTGCCTTGATTCATTCATGCATGTTTAAGCCGTGCTGTGATGACTTCCTGAAGGTGGAGTTTCAGACAGGTCAGGAGTCTCTTCAAGAGACAGAGGCCAAATCTCAAGATGTTAAATTACAGAGCTGAATTTCTTTAAAGTCATGTTAGATATATAACAAACCATTAAAATATGAATAAACACTGCACTCAATAACTTCTTAACAGGAAAATGCACAGACAAACACTAGGTGGTGCTAGAGCACCTGCTGTTTTTTTCCTCTGGACAAAAAGAGTGCCCTTCTGAAATGGATTTTATTTTTACAGTGTATATTTGTGTGACCTGTCACACTACTAAGGCAGCCGGTGGTTCTGAGTGCCAGACAAGGTGCCCATTTTATATACTTAAGCACCTGCCCTCCAAAATGTCTGTTCACATCAATGCCTCATAAAGCTAAATAATGTTGAACGTCTTTTTCACACTGAGGTAATTTGGCAGCATACAGATGAAAACTGCTTTGATTTGACTGATAAAATATTATTTAAGCATTCAGCTGTTATCTTGAAGGTCTTTCTTCTGAAGTCCAGAGGGACGCATACAACATTATGGCAGGCCGTATTTGGGCCTCGGGCCTTGTGTTTGATACATACGACATAGAGGTATAAATACATTTGAAATTATGAGATAATTTGCAATTATCTCACAATTGTGAATTATGAGACTCTTGGTGCCCCCTGGTGGCATTTGAGTGATAAGCAGGGGCTTGGTTTGTTTATACCTTGAGCTGACTCTGTTTGTTCCTTAATATACTTAATATTCAGAGTCTGCTCAACAAACCCAACACCATTTTCATTTTTATAAATATTTATTTCATAAATGTAAGAGCATAGTGCAGAAAGTTATGTTAATACTGCCTTGGTGCGTGTATTTATTGTATTTTGATTGATGGAATAACGAGCATTAGTCATTTCATCTGTAATGGCGCACATCTGTCTTCAGCAATCCCAAGAGTTAGCATGACATCGCTGAAACTGGATGATGTTCAGATTTGCTTGTTTAGATTTCTCCATGAACGTTGGAGGAAGAAAACTCTTCATTTCCATTATGGGACCCAGATTAAAGGGCCGTTTTTAATCAAAGGCAGTTTCAGAGGCTCCAATTCTCTAAACCTAAGCTGATGCTGTGTGTTCAACAAACACAAACAGCATTCCTGAGCTAGGAGGACCCCACATTCACATAATCCAAGTGTGGTCATTCTTCCAGACCACCCCAAAATGCACTGAGCGGCTTAAACATCTACAGCCGAGTTACATCCTGCGCTCTTTGACCCACATCACTGCTCTGTCGCAATAAACAAGACAGGGTTTACTCTTATGTGTCTAATTGCTTTTTGGAAAGCTGCAATTTATCAGTCATCTTCCAGAAGATAGGAGGCAGATCACTGAATAAGCAGCATGCAATGAGTGGAAATCATTATGGATTATGTAATCTCTCGTTGCAAATCAGGTTGAAGCATACCAGCTCCGTGACTGGGATTTTAGCAGGAGTCTTAGGCATCATGTTCCAGTTTTAGACTAAAACAAAGCTGATCCAAAATGTTGCTGCTCACAGTCTCACTATAATCAGAAAAATACATTTTGTATTTTACAACTGTAAACAATACAACTGTATTGGTTTATTCGGATACAATAGCCACATCCAGGATGGCAGAATGAGGAAATCCCTTAAATTACATGAAGTAAGCAGAGGCTGCATCCACACTAGCGCTGTTTAGTTCGCTTTAATCCAGCTCTGGTTTGTTTGCCTAGAAAATAAATTAAAGTTGCTAACTGCAGCTTTAAGGAAGAGAAGGAGCTTGATCCAGAATGGAGCCACTGGCTCACACCTGGTGGAGAAGAGATGACAGTCGGTCATGCCGTACCAGGGATATCATATGGTATGTTTGGTATGCCAAGACAGGACACATGAAACACAAAAACGAAACACACCATTTCAGAAAAAAAAAAAAAATAAACATTATACCTAGAGTCAAACATAGTGTTGTGACAGTCCAGCACTGCGTCACTGTTTTACTGCCTCAGGACTTACTAGCAAATGTGTTTCTTTAAGGAGCTGAACTCCAAGACTAACTATTTTTTCAAAAATCTCTCCACATGCTAAATATTAAATTTTTTTGAATTCTTAATATATACATTTGATTTATACAGTGGCCGCCAGGTACAAACATGTAGTAAACAGAGAAACGTGCTGCAAACACGTGAAAAATAAATGCAATGGAGAAAAATGCTGCAATAACAGAAAATAGAAGCAAACAATTAACAAAACAGATGCAAACAAAAAAGGCTACAACCACAAATAAAATGGCGCAAATACACACACACACAATATAAATATACATATACAGGAAAAAAGGAGCAAGTGGGAAAAATAGCAAAAAACAACTGCAAATTCACTCCGGAAAACAGAAGTGCTCCAGACCACTAGGGGGAGTCACAAAAAGAACAATTCATATAGGACAGATTTTGAAAAAGAAGGTTGGCAGGAGAAAGGAAAGACCAAAATCCAACTGCACACAATGGACCTGAAAGACGTTCTCAAATTGGCGGGCACACCCAGAGCCCGACAAGGCTGTGAAACGGAAGTGAAGGTGAGGAAACGGGGCCTAGATGTATTCAAGGGCCCAAAACAGGTGAGAATTTACAGCTACTTTATGTAAAGAATGTTTTCCAAGTAAAACCACCCGGTTACATCCGGAAGAACACTTTCTACTAACAGTGAATTTCTTTCTATGGTTATTTAATAAAGCTCATGGTCCCCAATGCCAGCAGGAGGCTTATATTCCATGACTATCATTGACGAACGCACGCGCTGATGCGTGAGAGATAAAATAAAAGTATCGACTTGTCTTGTTTATCAATTCTTATAATGCCACCTACTGGCCAACAAGTGTAAGTGCACAACGACATCTTTTAAACTCACATTACTGGTGCGATATCATATTTTTGTTTTCATTCTTAACTATGTCGGTTTCAATCCTCCAAATGGGAAAACTTCTCTCCGCCGTGAAGCCTGGTTTGACAAAAAAAAAAAAAAGTAAAATTCAAATTCAAAATCAAAACTACTATATTGATCCCCAAGGTAAATTAAATGTTGTAAGTCATTAATTCAGGTTCGTCAAAGAGTTATTGTAGATGGTGATGGCTGTTGTCAGGAAAGATCTTTTGTAGAGGTCTGTATTACAGCAAATTTGAAGAAGCCTCTGACTGAAGGTACTCTGTTTTCCCTACACGATCTCATGAAGAGGATGGTCAGGATTTTCCAGAATTCCTCCACCATTGAGGTGGAGAAGGATAAGAGAATCCAGTTGACAAAAAAAGTAAGAAAACATATTTTTACCCAACTAACAATTTTAAATATGGATGAATTTGAGGTCAAATGTCAAAACTGTTCTTTCTGCCCATGTATATTCTCTTTATTTAACCCCGTTGTCTTTTCTCTGTATTTCATTTCTCCATCAACTCATGTCACACAATTTGAGTTGACCTACACCTAAAGCAGATTACCTCCTCCATCTGCTGATCTACTGGTTGTAACAGATATACCGTCATTGAAGCCAAAAATATGTTTCCACCATTTTTTCTATCAAACTTTGAGTAGTGTACAAGAATTACCCAAACCTGGTGGTGTTATCTGCATGAATGCCAGCACTGACTGATAAAAGTCACTATGCCTTATCAGGGATGAATTTAAATTCTACACCTAGTAAAATATTTTCTTCTCAATACAGCGGTTACCCAAACACGTATGCCCGTTATTGTTGACAAAGAGTCTGAGCCTGAAGAATATATGATGCACTCTGCCGAGGAAAGGTATTAATTACAAATTAGTTGTTTTCTAAGTCCTTTTTTGTGCTTCTGTTATTTGAAATAACTGTACACCACATATTTTACAGTACAGACAACGTGACTGCTGTTGTTGTTGATCTCTCAGCAAAGATCACAACAACACCTCTCATCTGGTTCAACATCAATAGAGCAAATGTTTGGGATATGCAGTATGAGGTTTTAGGTGTGCTTCCTTTGACCCTTTCAATGACATATTAGTGAAATTCACTGATACTGAGGGACAAGCAAAGGACGGAGTGGATAACAGTGGTACCAGCATGAGTTACTTAACCTTTTGATGAACTGCTTGAGAACACACAGGATCTTTGATGGACCAGATGAAAAGAAATTCATCACTTTTGACAGTCCAGTTATTGATGTCAGTAAGAGATATTTCAGAATTTCCTCTTAAGAATGTGACAACTGATAGTAAATGTGACATTAACATGACCAAAATCTACACCTGCCAAAGACAATGAACAGTTTCTTGCTGGGAGGATGATTGCCACGCCAATCATTCATGGAGGTACCAGCACCGCACAGGATCAACAACTGACACAGAAGGAAAGATTGAAGATATCACTGACACCATTAGAGCTTCCTTGCTTGAGGCAGGATGGCATTTAACATGTTGATGACATTTACAAAAACCAAGAAAAAAGATAGACTATTTATAGATATCTATATATTTAGCGGTGTACTAAAACATTGAAATAAGGCATTTAAAAAAATATTTAACTTATTTGAGAGTGTGATTTATTTTTTCTTTGTTATGGTATCATTTGCATTACTAATTCGGGCTAGCAATTAGCAGTGAATGCATTCTGACACATTACGGATGCAAACTTGTAAATCAAAGTCTCTATCGCGAAAACATTACCTAACAGGTGGAACCGATGATCATCTCCCTGGGCATCAACCAGAGAACCCAGAGGGACAAAACAGCAGCTGTGAAGGAGATGAGAGCAGCATTAAGAGCATAGAATGTCCGAATGCAGAGATCTTTGTCCCTGCAATTAATTTCTCGCTGGCACTGCCACTTCAAGAATATGTAGCGCTCTCTCACATGAACATCAACATTGCACAGCTCAGTCACTGCATCCCACCATTGGAGACGGGCGTTCACAGTGACCAGGGACAATGTCCACTGGACCAAGGCGACTGCAATAAATAACAGCATGAATAACAAAATAAATGTTGAATAACAATATTCAGCAATTTCAATATGTATTCTATAATGTTGAAAAAGAGTATTTGAAAAGAAATAAAGTATGACGCACTTTTCCTTTCTTCTGCCAACCTTCTTTTTCAAAATCCTGCGTCTGCCTGCTCCGAAATGAATTGTTCTTTGTTCGACTCCCCCTAGTGGTCTGGAGCACTTTCGTTTCCTTTAACAAATTTGAGGATGTTTTTGCTATTTGCAGCGGTTTCCCCTCTTGCTCCTTTGTCCTGTAATTACGACAAAAACACGAATTGTTATTGGTTACTCAGAATTTA
>NW_006800152.1:229315-230823 GCF_000485575.1 Poecilia formosa
GAACAGTCTGCATGTGTTGCGACACAGAGCTCATCCATTTGTTAGATTTCCCTTGAGGATTTAGGCTGTATTCACACCTACCCTCTTTAGTCTGTCTCTAGTTCATTTGCAGGTTCATTTGTTTTGCAATAAAACTCTTCTGCAGACCCATAAAGCGAACTCTGGTCCACCTACAAACTTCAGACTCTGTTCTGTTGGAGTGAACTCCGGTTCAATTCAAATATACATATGAACACCAAGCTAACCTACGACTGCTCCAAAAGCAAGACGTGAACTATAGCGCAGGGCATTCTGGGTAAATACAACCAAAACAAATATGTGAGTCTAACGCTAGCAGGACAAAAGAGAGATCCTACAACCACTAAAATCTGACGCCACTCCATTTTTGTTTACATTTTGTGAAGTTGCGCTCAGTGTCTTCTGACATTTTTGTGTTGTTTCATTTAGCAGTTCTTGGAGCAGCGCCACCACAGGCAAGAAGGGGAACAGGTTTTTCAAAAGGTTTGGATCATTTGACAGTGCAGTGAGTAAGGGAAACACAGCAGCTGAATGTCACCTTCCTAAATTAATGGTCAAAATCCTTTCTTGCCAGAAGTAATTTTGACAAAAAATAAAAAATAAAAAAAATCAATACCCCTTTTTATTTTAAAGCAAGCAAATCACTCTGAAACTCTAAACTTTGTGTCAGCCCTCTTGGTGATGCTTGTTCTCCCCCTATGATATCAGATGACTCTGATATTCAATAAGGAAAAGAAACGCAACAGTTGTTGAAAATTTCAGAATCTGGGAACATTACCAAATTATTCTGGAGTCAAACTTACGGACTTCTGTCCAGAACAGCTGGCTCGTCCCAAACTGGGTCACACAACGTAAAATTGGTCCAAAGAACAGCTGCCACTCTGTACTACTAAATATGTTAAATCATGGTGTTCCCAAGGCATGCTAAGTCAGGGCACGGTAAGCAGCTTTAAAAGTCTTATTAACTAAAAGACCATTACAAAGATTATGGGTGCAGAGGTCACAGGAGTCTAGTTCAGGGTTCAACCTGGACAGGTCACTAATTCCTCATAGTAGGTCTAATGGAAATTAGACTTTACAAGGCAGTTTTGAATGTATAATTAAATGGAAATGTATGTTTTTAAACGTCTGGGCTGCATTTCTGAGAAACTCACGCATGGAACACGTGAAGACATTCAACGTAGCAATACATGGTGAGGCTGAGCGCCATGTGCATGACTCTTAAAAACATGAAGAAACCACGATGCGTACGTCAGAGTCTGAAAGCTGAGTTTATTTACAAATCTCCAAAAACAAAAGTGCAGAATGAGTTCACAACTGAGAGAAATATGTAATATTTAGAGGAAATTTAGAGAGCTACATCAACATACTAGTCAAGTCGTCATGTGGTTAAGATATGTGTATTCATACACACCCATCACACACACCTTTCACACACTCCATTCTGCCTTCAGCATTTCCCAGTAAGAATGGAGTAAAATTTTCAGCAT
>NW_006800152.1:231862-244855 GCF_000485575.1 Poecilia formosa
AATGGAAGCAATTATTTGGCGGTGGTTACATAACATTTCTTCATACAGCCTTCCTTAGGGTCATTAACTGTTGTTAAAGGGAAGTTCAAACAAGGTTAAGTCTGAACGTAAAATCACGTATACCTTAAATTCTCTTACATAACAGCAAAAAGTTGACCGTCAGCCATCACATTTTTTTTGTTGGTTTTTTTAGCTCAACGTCGTGTGTTGGAGGAAATAATATAACAAATGGTTTTGCTAATGTTTAGGAGTGTGTCCAGAATGTTTTTCACAATGGGTTGCTTCAGTTCTGGAACAGATTTTTCCTGGAGCCAGAGTGCAAAACGATTTCTCCATAAAACAACTGTGGCATAAAGGGAAAACAAAGGGGAAGGAAAACAGTTGGCAGTCTCTGTTTTTCTGTCTGGAGAGTGCTTATGAACCATAAATCCCATTGGAAAGTTACCTTGAACTGAGAGTTGGCAGTTTTGACAGTAAATGAGGAAGTTATAAAAAAAAGCCAAGAAATGATTCAAAAGCCCCATTATTATGGTGATCTTGGAAGCTGTAGCTTCACAATTCTTTAGTCTGATTTCTGACAGAGAAATTAGGTCTTATTAGAAAAATGAAATAATTTCACACAATGGGGTTTCTTTGGAAGTCTTATGTCGTCATGCTAAATACGTCTGACATAACTGGGGGAAATACACATAAAATGAAACATCTGGTTCATACAGAGCAGAGGCCCCTCACAATTTTCCAAAGTCTGTGATTTGAGAAATACTTCGATCAGAACAATCAAATGCATAAGATAACATACTGAGGATGATGTGCAACAACCTTGTACCCAAATAACTCAATCCATTTGAACAGTCTGCATGTGTTGCGACACAGAGCTCATCCATTTGTTAGATTTCCCTTGAGGATTTAGGCTGTATTCACACCTACCCTCTTTAGTCTGTATGTAATATTTAGAGGAAATTTAGAGAGCTACATCAACGTACTAGTCAAGTGGTTAAGATATGTGTATTCATACACACCCATCACACACACCTTTCACACACTCCATTCTTCCTACAAAATTTCCCAGTAAGAATGGAGTAAAATTTTCAGCATCCAAACATTCAAGCCTGACTGAGGCCAAAGTACACTGATTTCATGGTGCACAGTCATTTTAATAATCACTAAATAGTGATTTGAACGGTGTTAGTTTTTATTTTCATTTTATGTAAAATATTTTTATTTAATTGTCTTGTTATTTTGTAGAAGTTAGTTTTCACTTTGGCAGGAAAGGGTGGGAGTTTTTTGTTGTTTTTTGTTGAAAAAAAAAGTTGTTTCCACCTTTTGTGGATTTGTAAAAACAATTACAAGGGAAAGCTGACTGAATTTCTGCATGATGGTCCTGGAAGCTGCATCGACTTATCCTAAAGTAAAAAATATACTCTGAACAGGTAACGCTGAATTAGGATCCAGAAATGCATTAATCTGAAAAAGTACTGATCATGCTACTCTATCACGCTAAGCTAAACTGAACTAATTCAGTTTACTATTTTGCTTAATACTAGCCCTATATTAATGGCATTCCTGCTCATTTCTTTTACATTTGTGTCTGAATATCTCTTGTAGTTTTTTATTACACTTAATATAAACAGAAGAACCTTTTTATGACCACTATACCTTATTGTGCTAAACTAAGCTAATCCAGTTTACTGCAGAGAAGGATTCTCTCTATTTTATTTAATATTAGTTACAGATTTATGGCATTCATGGTAATTTTTTTCTCATTATCTCGTGTCCTTTTTATTACACATAATGAGGAACCTTTTATGACCACGATAACTGTTGCGATGAACCATGTGCATACAGTAGGCACTAATGTGCTAAGCTAAACTAAGCTAAGGGAAGCTAATCCAGTGTACCGTGGAGGATTCTCTCCATTTTGTTTCATGTAGTCCTAAATTTATGGGATTCCTGCTCTTTTTTTTTCTGTTTTTTTCTCATTGTGTCTTGTCTTTCTTTATTATGCTTAATCTAGACAGAAGAACCTTTTACAGCCGCTATTCTGTTGTCATGAAACGGGTAATTACTGAACCCTATGCACAGAATAAAGTCCACGTTTTATCCTTGAGCATTTTTCGTCAGCCCTGGAATTGTTACAGAGCTAGTTAAACTGATGTGCAACCTCACTTTACAACCCTTTAAATACAACCTGATGTTTTAAATGAAATCCTGACCAGTAAAGCAGCAGAACTGAAGCTGAATGTTCTTCTTACCTTCCCTGTGTTTACAGCTAGCCCATAAATCACTCAAAGTGATCATTAACACAATGAAAATGCAGTGGTGACCACATAGTGTATTTACAAGCCAGCGGCTCTAAACAACTTCATAAAGACCTAATATACATTAAGCTCTCCTTTTACTAACTTATGCGTTTTTTTCCACGTTTTGTACCCTTCAAACAAAACTTGATTACGGTACTTTTATCGGCAGTTCTCCACTTATGGGATTTATATGAGAATTAGGGTGTAAAAGCGTCTTTAACAAAATAACACTGTCCTGCTGGCTGACAGATGTTTCTGTACAAATTACAGAAAACATCTCCCCGCGTGTTCGTCCGATGATAAAATAAGTGACCTCACTTTGCTGAAAACCACAGTGGTGAAGTTCAGCCCTGCTGGGTCCTGTTCTAGTTCCCTTGGAGAAAACTTGTGACAGCAAACCACGTGTAGCGAATGGACTCACTGTTTAATTTCCATCGTGGCTCGAGATTACATTACAAAACAAGACATGTTTGTTCATTTGGAACATAGCCAAGGCTCTTTGGAGGTCATATACCATATTTTCTGTCATTGTTGAACAGAGTACCTCACCAAGAGAGGGATTTTGTCCAAGCAAACATAGCTGAAGCTATGAAGGATATAAAAATGAAAAAGAAACTCATGATTTCATTCAATTAAACATTCTGCTTTTGCGGTTTTTCCAGAGTTTGGTTGAGTATTAAAAAAGTCTACTCAATTAAGAGTCACAATACTTTAACCCTAACTCAAATTATACTAAAAAGTAGAAGTCCAAGAAAATTACTAAAGTCAGAATAAAAAACAGTTACTCAAGTAGTGAGTAACTGATCATAGAATCTGATTCAGTCTCATAAAAATGATGTATTCAGACAAAAACAATAAAGTTATCTGCAAATTCTTATATGTAATAAATAAGTAACTATATATATGTGGGAAATGCCCATCAAGCAGTTTATGACATTAATGTCATGACTATGTTGAGTCATCCAGTGTGGACAATGACCAGGAGTCCACTGGCAAGCATATATTATTTAAAAATGTAGATTTTAGAATGGCACAGTCAAAGTCCTGACATACATCATGATGATGTGACATGACCCCAAACAGGCTCAAAGACCTTGATGATAAAATATGTTTATGTGAAACATTAAAGTGTGGTAAAAAAAAAAAAAAATAAATACATAAATAAAAATAAAAATTAATGTAAAAAGCAAAGATAAGAGCCTTCTAAAGGCACATTTTATTTTCCTACTGTTTATATGTCAGTAACACCAAAACACAAAGAAGTTTATGACGGGTTGAGAAAATGCAGCTGGGTGGATAAATGAGGAGAATGAGTTAAAAGTACGGAAAGAAGGTTAGACTTTATGCTCTGCTAGAGTGGAACATGGCGTGCTGCATGCAGGGGTTGTGACCTGGAGAGGGTGTGAGTAAGTGAAAGCAGATGAGGGCATGCTCACATGCAAAGAACGCCCCTGTCAGACACTTCAGCATATCTGCAATGCCTGGAAAGAATGAAGGGGGGTGATGGGCGGTGTGAGTGGGGGAGTATGTGATGGGATGTGGAGGGGATTTCTCTCTTATCAGGTAAGGAGATGTGAGTCGTCAACGTTTCTCTATATCATCCTTCAGCCTACATCACACGTTTCTGTACATGTGTGATCGTCTTTCTCAAAAATGTGTAAAATGCTTTTTGTTAAAAATAACAAACTACCTCACATGCTCCTCCTTATGTCTCCCCGTTTCTCAAATAAATGGAAACAAATGTGGAGTTTTTTTGTTTTGTTTTGTTTTATTTTTTGTTCCAAGCCTGCCTGAAAGAAAACAAGGCATAAAAAAAGTCTCTATTAACGGTGACAAACGTTAAAAATATCCAAATGTCACAGAGCTTCTCGGCTCTATAGATCTATATGTTCAGGAAGCAGTAAACAGATGTTTAGGCAGTTCTGAATGCGAGAGACGTATTGTGTCATCGTTAATTGCTCCCATTAACATGGAAAATACCTTACTGCCATGGTTACACTGGCAACAAAAGTAAGAAAGCGATTTTAATTCCATCCCTTATTTAATCGAGACACAGCAATTGCTAAATTGTGATTTTTTTTTTCTTTCCATCAGCAGAATATCAACAAAGATTTGCGCACGCTTTGTAAATCAAGCTGTGATCTAAATGTAGCAAATCTGTTTCTCCCTACTTCCAGAAGGCAAAAGTATTGTATGAATGAGGTTAAACAAGGAAAATTAACCGCAGCAGTGTTTGCCTCCAGTGTTTGCCTCCAGTGTTTGCCTCCAGTGTTCTCAGTGCTGACTTCAAGCTTTGCCAGGGGAGAAAAGCAACTAGGAGGAGACAGGTCGCCTCCACCCAGCCGTGTTTGTTTCCTTCCCTTCGCTGCCACCAGAACGGCATGGTCTCTCTTTGTTCTTTGCCTCGTACATAAATATACATATATATGAGGTCAGATTTTCCCTGCAGGCCACCTCATTTGAAAGTGAGAAAACCAAAGCCCCCTTTTTGCCCAGTTGTGATATTTAAACACAGACTTTCCTTTTTGTGGGAGGTTTGAACATAAAACATACACACGATTTCTGGTTTGTGCACATTTATCATGTACAGTCAGGGCTGCGTGTTTTCCATAAAGGCTAAAAAAAATTATTTGAGTCATCAACCTAACCTGGGTGTGGGAAGAAGTCAAGAGTACCAGGATGCGATCTCAACGTGCAAGCTTCTCATGCAAAGCTCACATCAAAGACATTGTTCTAGTTCACCTCAGTTTAGACTCTGCTGCTCCCCACTGTGGGAACACAAATCCAGATTTGTCAGGACAAATCTTCACCAATCTGGTGAATGACTCGAGTGCAGCAAAATGCGTTCACACGTCACATAATCCACTGGGTAAATAAAATATGGAGCTAAATCAATCAGCCAAGTTTATTTGTGTAGCACATTTCAGCAACAAGGCAGTTCAAAGTGCTTTACATCATCATAAAAACACCCACAAAAAATACAAAGTTGTGGAAGACTGTCAACAATTGTCAAGCGCCGTCGTCACACATCAAAATGTCGATGTTTCAATGACTGTGTTTCAAAAGCAACTCTGAACAGGTGGGGTTTTAGTCTAGTTTTAAATGAACTAGACTAAAAATAGCCGAAATAGTGTTTTGGCTATTTTGCAGTTTTAGGGAAGCTTGCTCCAGATTTATGGTGCAGAGAAGCTGAATGCAGCTTCTCCATGCTTGGTTCTGGGGATGCAGTGCAGAACACTTGGAGCAACTGAAACCACTTGGAGCTGCAGCCATCAAGGCAGGTGGCAAACTAAGCCATCAGAAATCAAAAGTACAGCAGGTTGGGTGGTACAGTGCGAGATACAGTACTAAAAATAAAACCTCCGACATCTGCAGATGATGCACTGGGCGAAGAGATGCGGTCTGCACTCACTGCAAGTTGTAAATAATCTTATTAGCCTTATTGTAAATAGTTTAAACAACTAAAATAATGCATTTTGGCATTCTTCCTGCAGGTAACAGGTGCTGATGTAACGCGACAATCCCTCTGTTATGTGTTCCATTCCAAATCATGTTCAATCAACTGAATTTAGCGACAGTGAACTCCAATCCCAAGAGATCACTACAAATGGATCATTAACCTGTGATATTAACAACTCACTGGATGTAAATGCACCTGAAACCACTTGGAGGTTTTGGTCCATTAGAACCAAAGAAGACTGGAAGAAGTGAAAGACTTTGGAGAAGTGATAGTGGCCATCTACTGCAGCCATGCCAACAGAAACGGCAATAGAAGCACATTGGATGGAATTAGAAAGTCTGCTCAGATGGTGAGAAGGCACGTTCTGTTAAATGAGATCCACCACTCTTAATTCTGCTTTCAGTCAAAGTGCTGTGAAGAACCTAGCCATGTTTCTACATTGTGGTTCAGAGTCAAATTGTTTCAATGTATGAAAACTCCAGATTATAAAATAAGTTCTCCATCCTTGTGATCAGCAGCAAACTGAGCTTTGAGGCGCTTCGTCTTGTGTTTGTTGGCACAGGCGAGGTTCCACGTGGACGGGCCGGGGCACTGTGAACGGAAGCTCCACATCTGGCTTTAATCCCTCCTGGATGGGGCCTGTCGGCCTGGCCCCAGGCACTGAGACAGTCTTCACTGTTTCCAACACGCTCCAGTCCAAGTGCTGAACACAGAGCTGAGAACCACGGAGGGGAGGGACAGTGGAAAAAAAAAAATCAAGAACAAGCAGAGAGTGATTCATGGTGCCAGGACAGACGCAGGGAAGGTTTTGTAAACAGTGGTGGCAGATCTTAGAGCTGGGTTGTGAACTCTTTTTGAGAGCAAGAAGGAAAAGCAGCTTTGTTCGTCACAGTTGCCGTGGCGCCAGATTCTTGGGCAAGTTCTGTTGCTTTGCCGACCATTCTTGTCACTGTAATGACGCTCTTGCCAAGGCCTGACAGTGTTCCTAATCCCAGTCAGATGGAGCAGATGTTCAGACAAACATGCCTTAAATGAACACCATGCACTGCCAGGCTATCGGTCCTTCAGATCCACCTGGCTGACCTACTGCTGCTCTTTGACTCCTGTTTGACCTTCGCTTGCTTGCCTTACCCATTGCCTTACTCTGACATACGTATTACAGGTTTATTTGGTTTGGAATTTGGACTGACCTCCCCCAGGCCTCCTGCAGAGCAAAAGAGCAGTTCATCAAATCTGCCAAATCAAACATTTAGCTTCAAACAGCGCACTCCAGTGGCTGTAGGAGGAACTGGGCCACAACGTCCACAACACAAGAGGATCCACACCAAGTTCTATCACCTGTTTGGTAATCCAAACAGGTGATAGAACTTGGTCCCGATTTGAGGACTATATTCATGAGCAATCAATTACCTTGTAGAAATCTTGTCTATTTGTGGATACAATAATTAGATTTTAATCAGGCATAACATTATGACCACCAGACTACTAAGCCCTTCATTGTCACGTCTCAAGCCAACCTGTTAATGTCTGTGTTTGTTTTAGCCAAGCTGGGTGTTTCTTCCTTATGCAGTGTGATCCTCACTATTTTTGGTATGAATATCGATAGTAACGTAGCAACGTGGGCGGGTCGTAAGCGCTCAGGAGCTGTGGTCGACCCTCTGATGACGTCATTTGTAGAGACATTCAGTAACGGAGAACGCAGAGGATGTGGCTTTGATGGATTTTAAAAAAAACCCAGATGTTTCATTTTCAAGAAGTTTATTTAAAAGCCTGAAATTATGTTACATCTCATTGTCCATCTGGGTGTTATCATAGCTGATAACTCAAATTAGCTATATGTAAAAAACATATATGTACAAAATATATGCTGTGGAACTTTATTTCAAACATGTGCAACCAGAGCAGCATCGTTTCTTGCTTCCTCATTGTGTTCCCATTCTTCAGAGAGATGAGCTGCTCTCAGAGCTGTCAAATCACCATCATTACAATCCAAAAGTTAACATATGCTCCTGAAAACAAAGGTTTTGGCCAGCAGGTGAGGGGGGGTGAGCTCACAAAGGAGATAAACTCTTTTTTTTACTAAGTGGAAAGCTTCAGAGCTTCAGGATGCTTCATGTGAACAATTACTAGTAAGTGTGTGACATTGTTATGTTGTGTGGTGTCAAAGAAAAGCAAACAAAAAGATAAAGTGAATTTTTTAGCATTTCTAGCCAAACTGTGTAGCAATAAGTGTAACTATTTTCAGACACAAACTCGTTACTTCCAGTTAAAATTAAATGAAATGCTTTGACTAGACCTGCAGACAACTCATGATTTATTTTTATCCAGAGCAGCAATAATGCTATTATATAGCAATTTTGAGGCTTAGCATATTATTTTCTACCAAAAAGTGTTGCTGGGTGCGACACTTTTTGGTTCTGTTTATGCAGAAGTTTAAGAAGATGACTATAACAGCTTAAAAGAGAAATGATTAGAGACACAAAAAAAGAGAGAAGAGGAAGATGTCAGATTGGATTTACAGTAACTCTGCTTTAGTCAAACATTTATTGGGAAGTAATGTGTTTTCTAAAATCGAAGCACAACCCAGACAGATCTGCAGACGGAGCTATTCCACTGTCGACTATTGAACTGTCAATAAGCATAAAAAAAACTGCAGAGAGATCTAAAACACATGCAGGAAGTGGGAAACAATACGGCTCCTCTGCCGGGTTGAATGCCTTCAGATGTATCCTCACAAAGCTTTCAAAAACTCATAGAAAACTCAAGACTTTTTTTTTTATTGTTTTAATGCTACAGTTGTTCCAAATTTACCCTGATGGGTCTGACTGGCTCATTTTTGTCAGAACTGGTTTAATACGTCTGTGGTCAACTAAACACTCATTTTATTGGCGTCCTCTCCCAGGAGGCGGAGGAACACCACCTGCTGCAACCTCATTCCCCGCTGTTATGACTAAAAGCTCCTGTGGGCCAACATTCATGCGATTTCCAGTGTGCCAAAGTTTTCAGAGGAACATCTTCCCACAGTCTGAGCAGGCATGCAGAGGATTAGAGAGGAAATACCCTGGAGGGCAGGGCCAGGTGAAACACAGCAGACCTTTTCTATTAAAATGTTTTTATTTGCTATATTTAACTAAAGTAGATAGAGGAAATTATATGAATAAAGGATATTAAAAAAAATAGATACAGTGTAATAAATGGTTTACTGTGGAATTAAGTGAAACTTTAGTATAAGAAAATGGTCTACACTAAATATGAGAAACTACCTTGATATATTATTGTTATTGCAGTGTTATTAGTATCAATATTATTATTACTATTGTGATTGATACTATTATTAGCAATACTTTTACCTATGGTAATATTGTAAGCACATCATTGAATGTGTTGATTTAAATAAGAATGAAGGTTTATTACTATAATACTTATAAATAGGAAGAGATCATAATTGTGTTGTTGCTGAATAAGAGGTGTTTTAATAAGTTTATGCTTCTTCCCACTCCTTTGAACGTTTATTATTTATCGTTTTGCTGTCAATTTATAATATTCAATAAACTTTGAAAAATACAAACGCAGACTCACATTTTCAGAAACCGAACTGAAGTTTGACTTTCTTTTCTAGAATTTTGCAAGTTTGTGCAAGTAAAGACCTTTAAAGCTGCAGTATCTAACTTTTTTTTTAAGTTTCAAAAAAGAAAAGTTTTTCCACATATTTGTTAAAACTGGCACTGTGTCATGACAGTATGAAACAGAGACTCAGTGAAAAAAACATCAAGCTCCTCTCTTCTGCCATTGCTAACTGCAGCAATCCAATGTTCTGTCAGAAACAACCAATCAGAGCCAGGGGGAGGGGTTCAGCGCTGTCAATCAATTCCTTAATATGGATGAAAAAGTACGAGTTCCAGATTATTTTGCTCATTTTCCCCATATTATAAGTGAAATAATCTGTCAGTGAGAGTAGTACTTCTTTATCACTATTCAGGAATTATTGACTTAAAACAAGCTGCTTTATCTTGCTGAAAAGTTACTTGTAAGTTCATTTTGTCTTATTTTTAGTGTACTTAGATATTTGCACTAAAAATTAAACAAAAAAAAAAATGGTCAGATTTTGTGTTTTTGAAGTGTAGCTTATGCTATTCTACACAGAGCAGAGATAGTTAATATTCTGGTCAAAGTAGCAATAAATAAATATTTATAGAATACATTATTATAGCTGTAGTAATTAACATATTATTTTAGAAACTATTAGCGCATGCTGTACATTTTTGCTTGTTTTTGTAAACACAGCCATGTTGTGGTATGATTGATCAAAGTTAACATGTCATGAGAATCTCATATCAGCTCTTAGCCTAAAGCCAACAGCAGTCAAGTGCATGAACTCAGAGGTTAATGTAAAGAATAGGACCAGGAAGACCCCAGCTGAACTGTAGTCAGCAGCCGGGTCACTGTGTGTGTGTGTGTGTGTGTGTGTGTGTGTGTGCGTGTGCGTGTGTGTGTGTGTGCGCGCGTCAATGTGAAGTCCCCAAAAGTGATGAAAATACAACTGCGTGTGTGTTTGAGCGTGGGTGTGTGTGTATGTGAGAAAGTAGTCTTCCTCATGTTGGACTGAAAACTTTTTTTTTGTTTGTTTTTTTATTTTCCAGTGAAAGTCTAAAAATTTCCTTCTCGATTCCCATATTTGTCTCCAATGATTAAGGAGATCTCTGAAAAGTGAACTTTTAATGGTAGCATGACATGAACAGCAGCTGTTGCTCAAACTCTGGCACAACGTCCGGGGAAGAGAAGCGGCAGGCAGAATAGTTAAACCAGAAGAACGGCTGTACTCCCTTGGAAGTCGTGTTCCTCTTCTTGTTTTCGTTCTCTCTCCTCCTGGAGAACTTCAGTTTGATTGCAAAACTCGTAGAACTCTAAATTTCAGCATAGATTCATATTTCAGTCCAATCAAACTTAAAACATTTGTTTTAGGAAGTGAGGTTGTAGTTTGAAGCCCAACCTATTGACATAAGCAGAGGAGTTTGTAGTTTTTACTGGCGTGAAACTTAATTACATCAATCCACAGTTTATATGGTTTAACTTTGAAAGTCCTGCCTAACCCAGAAGGAGGAAGCCTACAGAGAGCAGGAAAGAAACGTTTTCTACTCAATTACTTATCAGATTTTATTATGTTCTTGCAAAAGAGAAAATTGATAGAACATACTGAAAATGAAAGACTGATTACTTTTAAAATTCCTGAATGCCTGTCTCTGAATAAAGCTGTAAAAATAAGGCTAATTGTATCCAGCTATGTTGATTTGACTTACTTTATGGTTTCTCCTCCTGGCTCGGTTTCAGTGCATTGACCAGAATTATTCATGGGGCGTTAATTAATCCCTCACTGGAGTCTGTACGCGCTCTGAGCATTCCTTCATTTTGGTTCTGGCTGACTGACCAGAAGCTCATTCAACCCACCAGACGTTATGATCTGGTTTTATGGGAATGCAACAAAAACATTTCTAATAAGCCTCCATATGCTTCCAGCCTGTCTGGATATCCATTTTTTTTCATAAGTTTAGTCACTGATTACGCAGCACACAGAGATTTAATGACAATATATTTGAAGTTCACTATGAATAATACTCCAAAATCTAGCTAACCTGACTCTGCAGCTGCTTCCGTCTCCAAAGACATCAGATAACAAGAACTTTTTTAAAACACTGAATTGTCAAACATGATCTAACATGATATTTATCCAGACATATGTTTATTTTAAATAATCTTCCTATTATAAACAAATGCTAATTATTTAAAGACCAAAATGTTTTTCCTGAAAAAGGATATTATATCTTCACATTTATGTGTGCCCTGCAAAAGACTGGCAATCTGTCCAGGTGACCTCGCCTTTCGCACGGAACGTTCACTGGAGATACATGGAGGTGCAGTTGGTAGTACTGTTACCTTGCAGCAAGAAGGTCCCCCTAGGTGCGTGTGTGTGTGTGTGTACCAGGTCTTTATATCCTTATGGGAAACTATTTCTGTCTACAATGTGGGGTTATGAGGACCATTGCTCCTTGTGGGGACATTTTCACAAACAACCAGTAACTAAAGAACAACCAGTTAGAGCAAGGTACCAGATTTTCCAGACCAACCAGTGGAATTAGAAGATCCATGGTGGCACCCAGTATCTGAGTGTTCCCAACTGGTACACAGTCTTGAAAACGATACCTACCCACATACCGACTTTTTTCAGAACTGATTGTGGTTCCTGGTTCTCCTGCTGTTGTGGTTCACCCAGCCTTTCTCTTAGCTGAGCATTTTCACTCATCAAATCCATGTTCTGCCTGTGCAGGTTCTCAATTTCTTGACGAGCTCTCTCACGTTGGCGATGCATATAGTCAATTTTATCGCAAAGGTCGTCCCTCTCTCCAGATTGTTCATCAATGATCAGCTCTGCTTTCTTCAAATCTATCAGAAGCTCCTGGAGTTTTCTTCTGAGCGATTGTTGGACGACTCCATAAAAATGCACTGAATCTCTCGTTTCCATGTATCTGTGCCCTGTCTCATGAAGCGCTGCATGAACCGACTCGAGCTGCGCACAGAGTGCGTTGTTTCGACTTGCCAGTATTTCATACTGCGCTTGCAGGTCCGGTAGCCTGCAAATATTTCCAGAAGTCTTGGCACGCTCAATCTTCCAACTGAGACATTCAGCAATCTGTTTCAGTTGTTGATTTTCCTTCTTCAGTCCCCTGCGTGTCCCGTCATCAAAAGTTACTTCATTTAAAATGTTGGCAAGCTCGCCAGGCACAGGTGTGTAACTCCTATCTTCAGACATTTTTTGTACCCTTGTTGAAAAGTCAAGATTATTGGTATATAAAATCCAGTATTGTTCTTCTGAGATGTAGAGCAATCTGATATGTACCACAAATGAGTTGGGATTAAAGGGAGATGGATCAAAGTCATCAGTGATGTCATAGAGCATGAGTGACATCACTGGTTCATCAAAGTCACTAGAAGCCTGTTGTGCGTGGATGTGTGTTCTGTATTTGATGCATTGTGGGGACTCACTGCTCCCAAAGAAGAAATGCTGTTTTGGTTTCGGGGTAAAGTTTAGGTCCAACGTGTGAATTGAGTTGTGGTTGGGGTTCGGCTGTAGAAATGAATGGAAGTCAATGGAAAGTCTCTGCAAAGACAGCGAGACAAACGTGTGTGTGTGCGTGTGTGTGTGGGGATGTGTGTGTCGGTGTGTGTGGGTGTGTGTGT